>NC_067476.1:18517084-18597084 GCF_947179515.1 Apodemus sylvaticus
AGCAGCAATGCCAGCCAAGTCTTCACTCATGTTCCTTGGCAACATCAAGGACAGTCTCGGATGATCATATTCTTCTTAAATCATCCCTTACCTATATCCTAAGATCCTATCTTCTCTCCTTCCCCACTCAGCCTCCAAGCAATGGGATGTTCTTGACCAGATCTCTGAGACCGCTTCATTTTTGTGGTGGTTTGAATAGGTATGGCCCCATGGATTCTTGTATTTAAATACTTGGCTCATAGGGATTGGCACTATCAGTACGTGTGGCCTCACCGGAGAGTGTGTTGCTGTGGAGGTGGGCTCTGAGGTTTCATATAGACTCAAGTCTAGCCAGTGCGATATAGCCTTCTTCTACTGCTTGTGGATCAAGATGAGGAAGTCTCCACTCCTCCAGCACATGTCTGCCTTCATGCTGCCATGCTTCCCACCATGACAATAATGAACTAAACCTCTGAAATGTAAGCTATAGACATAACATTATTGTTCACTGTGTCATTTAAATGCTGATTTCTGTGCTCTCATATCTGGTTGCAATCTTACTCTGAGAATATCCTGTCTCAATGTTGTATAAACATTGCTCCACAGTGATTGATCAGGGGAGAGAATAGGGCTGGGCTCCCTTCCAGGGGAGAAAGAGAAAGTAAGGCTTAGCCAGGGGGATTAACTAAGGGAGAAAGTCCAGGAGACACCATGAGGTGAAACACCTGGAACCCAGACAGTCAGATCAGTAATAAAATCTAAGTATTTCATTAATTTTTGCTAGGAGGTAGCCAGACTAGCTTAGAGGATTAAAACTGAGTAATACTCAGTTGTTGTGCCCTTAAAGCTTGATAGATAAGAGCAATGACTATTCTTCCAGAGGTCCTGAGTTCAATTCCCAGCAACTACATGGTGGCTCACAACCATCTATAATAGGATCTGGTGTCCTCTTCTGGTGTGTCTGAAGACAGCAATAGTGTACTCACAGTATAAAGTACCTTGGGGTGACTCTTACCAAATATGTGAAAGATCTGTATGACAAGAACTTCAAGACCATTTGTTGAAAAGGCTATCTTTTTTCCATTGGATGTTTTCAGCCTCTTTGTCGAGGATCAAGTGGCCATAGGTGTGTGGGTTCATTTCTGGATCTTCAATCCTGTTCCATTGATCCTCCTGCCTGTCACTGTACCAGTACCATGCAGTTTTTAACACTATTGCTCTGTAGTATTGCTTGAGGTCAGGAATACTGATTTCCTTTCCTGTTCTTTCCTTTTCCCGTTTTCCTTTCCTGTTCTTTCCTTTTCCCGTTTTCCTTTCCTGTTCTTTCCCTTCCTTTCCCTTCCTTTCCTGTCCTGTCCTTTCCTGTCCTTTCCTGTCCTTTCCTTTCCTTTCCTTTCCTTTCCTTTCCTTTCCTTTCCTTTCCTTTCCTTTCCTAATAGTTGCCTTGGTTATGGGGACTCTTCACAGTAATAAAATCCAAACTAAGGCAATCACTCATTATAAAAAAGTTGCCTCTCATACACAGTCATGGCTTTTTTATTTCCCTTTTTTTTGGGGGGGGGGATACAGGATCTTGCTTTGTATTTTAGGTTGGCTTTGAACTCACTGTGTAGTCAGACTGGCCTTAAACTAGCAATGTCTAGCCTTGGCCTTCCAAGGGTTGGTATTACAGGCACATGACACAAATCCTGGTTATGCTCATGGCTTTCAATACCAACTATATATACTAACAATAACCCCCCAAGATTTTAAGCTGCACATTAGGTTTTTTGCTGTACTTGTATCTTTTCTTCAACTTCGTACTTGATCTCTGAGTATGGCCAACTGGCACTGACAACTGACTGAATAGAAAACTGAATCCCAACCATTCCCCCTAAAAAACTTGCTCTATTCACAATCTTGTTCATCTTTAAGGACTGCATATTTTCACACTGCTCAGGGACAGTGTACTTCCAATATAACAAAGTGATCTCCTAAAAACATGACAGATTTCATCATTTCTACTGTAGTTCCATTCTCTCTGCATGTATTTTAAGGTCTCACATGACCTGACCATCAGCCCTATATTGAGGACTTTCCTACCGTCCTTCATCCTGCCATCCTAACATTCTAGTTGACTCCAGCCACACAGCCTCCTTGCTGTTCTCAAACATGCCAACATACTACACACAGCTGCCTTGGTACTTACTAAAATCTCAGTTTGGAATACTCTTCTCCTAAAGACCTGCATGTGTAGTTCATAATCATTTAACATCCAATCAAACCACCTTGTCAGAGAAGAACCCTACCTACGTAACACATTAGGAATTCACTTATTTACCATCTATCTCCAGATATAACAAAAACTCCAGGAGGAGAGAGACGTCGTTTTAAAATTTCTTCATCTCCAGTGTCAGACAGTAGTTGCTTAAGAAATCTGGGTAAAAAAAAAATAAGTAAATTTAGCTTTTCAATTTATAAAATGAATAAACAAAATGTATTCATTACTTCTAAATAAATTTGTGACAAACATAGAATGTGTCAATCTCCTTCAAGCAAGGGCGAATTCAGTGCCTGTGTGTGTGTGTGGGGTCACCCAGCCAAGCTGCTACGCCACAGTCAGGCTGCTCCCACCATAGCTTGAACCCAATGAGCAGCAGAAACAATGATGCTGCATCCTCCATTTCTCCAGCTTTCTTTCTGGGTCCCAATCACAAATCAGACTCCCTTGTAAGAATTCCCTGTCAGCCACTTCTGGAGCAACTATTGCAGCAAATCTGGGTAGACAAAAAATGAAGAATATATACAACCAAGCATTCTACTCCAGCCTGATACAGAGCAAAATTGTGCAAGGATAGCAGCTCCAGGGTTCCCCATGCAGGAGTGATGGCTACTGTCAAGAACAGCACTACAGCTCAGATTCTCCTGTCAAATTCTACTTCATTCCCATCACTTCTACAGTGGTTGGACCTATGGTCACTCTTTAATATCTCACACACCAAATTCTGTCTCATAATCTGCTTCCTAGAGAGCTAATCTGTGACACAATTAAAATGTGTGCTTGTGAAAACTAAAAACAAAATGAATATCCTTGTAAAAAATACAAAGTGAGGATGTCTACAGATGGGTTTATGATACATGTTCTTTCCTTCTATAGAAACAGTTGTATAACAATCTATTTTAGCTGGGCACAAGACCAAGCAGAATAAAACTATTTTCCCTTGCAATCAGAGGTAGCCATGAAGCTAAATCACAGCCAAAGGAGCTTGAAGTAATATATGTAATTTCAAGGACTGGTCCTCATCAGAATTAATGTGTTCCTTCTCTGCCTTTCTCCTCTTCTTCTAACAGAAATATGAACATCATTTTGAGTATTGTGGACCATGTCGATCTGGGCAATACCACAACACTGAGATAGGATACTCTGAAAATAAGGATTGCAACTTGAAATGGGAGCACAGAAATCAGCCTAAATTTCTGTGGAACCACTGTAATAGCTACCCCTGGATGGCTTAAACAAATTTGTATATTTGAAAAGAACTAACTCTCGAGCTTCCAATCTTCATTCAACATTTGTCAGCCACGCTGCTACCAGGGACCTGTCCACAGCTCCTTCAACCCCAAGCATGTACTCTTACACCCAACACCTGCAGCAGGTCTCTGTAAGGCGACTTCATGCAGGCACAGGTACTTCCTTACCTACCCTTCCCTGCAGGGGAGGATCCGAGGACACAAGAACCAGTCTCTACTTTATGGTCACTCGCTTGGTTTAACTCTAGCTGCCCACCTGGCTTTTCTCGATGTTACTCCTTTGCTTCAGGTCTAGCCTTAGTCTCCCCACCCCCTAACCCCTTCCTGCTTTCTTACTTTCTGAAGTTCTTCCTAGCAAGTCATTTTCCTATGAATCTTTATCTTGAGATCTGATTCTGCTCAGTCTGAGGACAGTGACTAGGGTTCTTCACAGTCAACAACTGTATTGACATTCCAAATCTTTTTCTTTGCATATCAAGCATGATATTTTCTTTTCTTTTCTTTTTCTTTTTTTTTTTTTTTTCGAGACAAGGTTTCTCTGTGTAGCCCTGGCTGTCCTGGAACTCACTCTGTAGACCAGGCTGGCCTTGAACTCAGAAATCCACCTGCCTCTACTTCCCAGAGTGCTGGGATTACAGGCATGCGCCACCACTACCCAGCTGCATGATATTTTCTTAAATGAAAGAAACTTTACAATATAAATTATGCAACTTGTACTGGTCATTTAAAATATGTCTTGGGTCATATTTGATGACAACTGTTTTATGTGTGTATATATAGAGATACATGCATATTAAATGTAGATATAATGTATAATTTTTCTAGCTCTATAAATACTTGAATGTTTAAAGGCCTGAAATATATTATGTTCTTCCTTTGAATTATTCCTTTGATTCAATTAGGAAGGAAGAACATGGTAGTACCCTGCTTAAAAAGAAGAAGCAACAAGAACAAGAAGAATTGGTAATCAAGTTGGTAAACTGGGTAATCAGAAGTGGCACATGCTTTTAATCCCAGTAATCAAGAGGCAAAGGCAGGTAGATCTATGAGTTCAAGGTCAGCCTGGTCTATAGATTGAGTTCCAGGACAGCCAGGACTACAGAGAAATCCTGACTCAGAAAAAACAAAAACAAAAACAAAAACAAAAACAAAAACATGTACAATAAGGAATTACTTTTGGTTTTGTCTTGAAATATACCTATATTTTATTACAGAAGTCTATACTTACTTTGTGAATGTCTAAGAATTAATATAACTGTCAATAAACACCAGAATTTTCAAATGAAGTAGGGGCTTGTGACAGGGCCTTACTATTAAGCACATGGGGCCTCAAGCCCAGGGTTCTCCTGCCTCTGCCTCTGCAGCAGAACTTTCACTCCTCCCACATCAGCCCTATGGATGTATAGTCTGCACTGTAGAGTGCCTACAGTTTTAGATACTCAGGAGGCCAAGGCAAGAAGATGGCTTGAGCCTGAGTTTGAGACTCACTTCATAAACAGATTAGCAAACAAGAATACAGACATATTTAGAACATAATTTAAAGTATAATAATAAAATGACCTTTTATTAGAGGAGAGATCTAGTAGTAGATAATGGGATTATTAATAAAGCAGTGTAACATGTCCACATTGATGCAGAAGATTAAACAGACAACCTTCAATCATCATGAGTGCTATGACTTCTTTTTCATTTTTCCCCACAAGCCAGATTTGGTGTAGTATTTTACAACAGCAGAAAACAAACCCAAGTACTAAACACTAACAGCACACTAACAGCAACCCGGGGAAGAGGACAAGCAGAGGCTACAGGCACAAGCTAAGTTTTTACAGTTGATTACTGAATTGGCTATGACCCCTGCTGTGCTGGTGACAGGATTAGCAACTGTTGTACCTGGAGATGTTATACTTCTGCCCCAGGGACCTACTTGCAGCAAAACACATAGGACACTTTTTGTTATCTTCATACAAGAGTAAGAGCCTATTCCTAGTGTTCAGTCACCACAATGAGCAGAGGTGGATCTTTTACTGGCCTTACTGGCTTTTCCCAAACGGTGTGGACTTGAGCATCTGAGGTCATTTGGAAGCTGGAAGAACTTTCTTTCAGAGGTTTCATCTAATCTCAAGATGGAGACTGCTGGAAGCAGGAAGTGGAGCACAGAAGAGCAGAGGGAAGAATTGGAATATCAGATGTCTAGTCACCGAGCATGGCTTCTGCCAAGACTAAATCAATGGGGTGAGGGGCAGAGGGGGGAGGAGGGACAAAAAAAAAGTTCAAGAAAGATAATGGTTGTAAACCAAAGGAGAAGAAAACACAAGACACTGAAATGCCAGGACACACTTTTAGGAAGCCCTAGTTGAAGAATGTTCCTGACTCAGCAAAGAGGCCAAGTTGAAGATACTATACACACACACACACACACACACACACACACACACACACACACGAAGACTGAACAGGGTAGAGAGTCTCAGGTACAGTTCCCCTGGAAATCGGCCCTGTACCAGAGGAGCACATACCTGCCTTCGGGCGTTGACTCTCCTATGCCTTATGAGGAAGTCGGCATTACCATTGTGAGGACATCTGCCTCTGAGGCAGTGCACCTAATGCAACAAAGGAGTCCTGTGGGGAAATATGGTGCGTGGTTCATGGGACAAGCCTTCCTGGGAGCTCAAGCGGTTGGGCAAGCCTGAGTTCCCAAGAAGAAAGGTAAAGCGATTGCCTTCTTTTAAAGCAACTGCCTTCTTCCTGCTTCTGTCCTGAACATGTCCACTCCCACACCTGGAGGACAACATGCTGGGTTCACAGGAAAAAGGTCTTTACTGAGAGCCTTGAAGGATAAAGGACAGATCTCTTAAGTGTGACCTAGCTGCTGGCATCACTCACTCTTGTGTGATCGGCAGAGTGCAGCTGACACTGATGGAAATCCGCATCTATGCCTTTGAAGGTGCCTTTCTCACCCAGGAATTATGGGATATTATAAGACTTCTTTAATCTTGTTATAAAAGTTCAATGTTACATAGCAAATAGTAACAGGACAAATATTTGAAGGACCAATAACTTGGACCATTATAATTTCTGAAATTCCTAAGATGAGGTGGCAAGATACAGATGTTATGCTGGTAAACTGAGAAATAGGGCAGGTCAGATGTGGGGGAGAATTACTGTGGTGGTGTTTTTCCTATTAGTGCACTGTTGAAGAAGTGTCTCCAACCTAGTTATTAAATGTTCACTCTGTCTGTGGTAATTGCTATTATGCTGAAAGCAATTATTCAGTCTGGAACTAGAGATACAAAGGGCTGTCGTTTTAGCAGAAGTTAGATAATTCCTAGGTTTGTAGGTATGTGCCCTATTCCTTAATCAGCAAGCACATTTACAACATCAAAACTCTCCTCCTGCTTCCAATTTGTCCTAAAAACACAAAAACAAGGACTGGAGAGATGGCTCAGCAGTTAAGAACATTTACTGCTTGTACTGGCTAATTTTTATGTCAACTTGACACAAGCTAGAGTCATTTTGGAGAAGGGAACGCAATTGAGAAAATGCTTCCATCATCAGATTGACCTGTGGGCAAGCCTGTGATATGTTTTCTTATTTAGTAACTGATGTTCAGGACTTAGCTATTGAGAGTGGTGCCACCTTTGGGCTGGTGTTCCTGGGTTCTATAAAGAAGCAAGCTGAACAAGCCATGGGGAACATACTAGTAAGCAGCACTTCTCCATGGCCTCTGCATCAGTTTCTGCCCTGATGGTGATGGTGATTGGTGATGGGTGTGATGCAGAAGTACAAGATTAAATAAGCCCTTTCATTCTCAAGTTGCTTTTAGTCATGGTTTAATAACAGCAATAGACACCCAAACAAAGACACTGCCCTTGAAAAAGACTTGAGTTTGTTTTCCAGGATGAGCTTGGAAGTTCACAACTGCCTTTAACTTTAGTCCCAGGGAATTGCACATCTTTTGGCCTTCTTGGTCACTGCACAAATGTGTTGTATAGACATACATGTTGTAGGAAAAACACGTTAAAAAAACTTCAAAAAATTATGATGAAAAATGATACTGTTGGAACATGGTTCAAGAATGGGGTCCAGTGATGAAATACCTGAGTGCTTGTGAGAAAACACCGAGAACCAAGACAAGAGTCTTGTTACCTTGGTTTCCTTAAAAGCACAGACTTTCTTTTAGATGATGGTTTTGGGCCCCTCCAGGTGTAAGGGATAGGAGTGAATTTACTTCAGATTATTCATTCCAGCTGGCCATTGTTATTCGTTTATAGGCCTCTGTGGAAAACCATGTTTTTGTCAGATGTAGCTTGTCCCTATGATTGTATGCCTTACAAATATGACTCCTCTTAACACTCAAAGTATTAACTGGCTGATACTCTGAATAGTATTGTCTATTGCGAAAGACTTTAGTCTGCATTGTTTATAGGCTTCATTCTTCCAGAGCCTCTTCTAGAAGCTCTTATCCACACTGCCTCTAGAGCAGTGATAAATACACATTCCCATGCGGAAAAAACAAAGAAGACATGTGCAAATAGTCCCCAAATTACACTGAGCATAATGTGATCTCTACAGAATTTGGTCAAGAAAAGCTTCTGCTTCAATAAAATGTAAGTATTATCATTAGTACCTTGGCTTAGGTTCGACCTGAATTTGAACACTCCAAACTTAGGTGTAAATAATGAACATGGAGAAATTACATGTCTGTTAACAAGGCATGTTACATTCTTAATTTTTTTCTGTTATTTCTGAGAAATGGTTATATTTGGTAACACAGGCTAGTGTGAAGCTTATAATCCTCCCATGTACTGGGACTGTCAGAATATATATGAAATCTGGGACACTGAATTTTGTTAAGTGGATTCATATAATACATGTCATTTTGTGTCTCATTTAGTTCACTTAGCAAGATGTCTTTAAAGTTTACTCATTGTTACATGTGTCAGCATTCAGTTTCTTTTTACAGCAGAGGAGAATCTGGTTGTATGTGCACACTAATTAGTGTATGCAGTCATCCATGGATAGACATTTCCATTGTTTCATCCTTTTGGTGGCTGTGACTAGTGCTGCTGTGTACACTGACCATAATATATTTGAATCCCAGTGTTCTATTTTTTGGCCACGAGGGAAATCTTGTATTCCAGGTAGAGAAAACAGCAAGCTGCCTGGTGTGTCTAAGCAACAGCAGGAAGGTCAATTAAACAGAAGCAGGACACCTAGACTGGTAAGGAGGAAGTAGGTGGCAGGAGAACTGGTTTTGTGTAGTAATGGAACTGAAGGGGATTATATAAACATAGGGGATTATATAAACATAGGGGATTATATAAACAGTGGGGCTGATCTATAGCTACACTCCCAATTCATTGATCCCCCAGTCTTTCCACCGATACAAATTACCTTCTAAATGAATTGAGAAAAGTATGAGACAGGGGTAATAAGCCTGATGTTCGAATCCCACGGCTTTCTCCTCTTAAGTTCTTGTCCCTGCACTGATAGCTTTCTCTCAGGTTGTTTTCCTGCTGCAACAACTGAATATAAGTAACCTTTGGCAATGGTTTTCAGCCCTCTTCCACTTAATTTCCATGTCTCCAAATACCCTAAGATGTATTATCATAACCTAAAATTTCATTTTTATCTAAGCTGACAGTGTTTTTTACAGTTTGTAGTTTCATTTTTTTTTTGGTTGATGTTATTTTTGAGATAAGTTCTTAATAAATAGTCCTACTCGGTCTGGAACTTACAGAGATCTGTTTCTGCCTTTTGAGTGCTGTAATTAAACAAGTGTGTCACCATGCCAAACAGGTATAAACTTTTTAAATAAAAGGAACCAGAAGGCATAATAATCAGCAATAACAACAACTATCACCATTTAAAAATGGGTCTATATTCCAACACTGAAGAAAAGCACTTCATACATATTTAAATAATTGATTGTTTTCTTAATCCCAAGAAGCACGCTTTACCAGTTCAGTAATATAAGTGAAGTTATACTCTCAGAGAGGTTAAGTAACTTTCTTATAATGCAAGTAATTCCTAAAATCAGGCCTAAGACTGGGTTTTACCACAAAGCCAAATGCTTCTGGAACAAAGCAGTAATTTTTCAATCATTTTTCAGTTACTCTCAAACCTCAATCCTCCCAAGTCTCCACAAACTTAGAAGACAATTCAAGGTCAACATTAACTGGAACTAACTCTTGGTCTCGGTATTAAAGAACATATTACTTTTCTTAGAATCCTAAAGCTGGACAGAAGCCAGTTGGCTCTAAGGCTGCAGGCACATCTCTATAATCTGATCTAGACAGATGGGTATTTTCTATTTTTAATGACATCCAGGAAAGAAAATTCTTGTCTACTGAATTTAGATTGTGAGCCAAAGGAAGGAAGCATATCTAATTTTAATCTCCATTATAGCTACACCTCCACATGCATCCTGAACATTATTGTTACAACTAAAATTATACTTACTAACTATAATCCAAAAATAAAGCTGGTCACTAGAAAGGAGTTCCCCTGGACTCTCCAAATGACAAGAGAACACAACAGATTTAATTGACAGCATAATGGAGCTGACATGGAAACAACTGTTCCTGCTACCTAAAAACCCACCTCCCACAAATTAAAATAACAGTGTCCAGTATAGTGTAACCAGATTTAAAAATTAATACCAAGCCAGGCATATTATTTTTCTAATGTGAGTAAATGTTTAATCCCAGCACTCAGGAGGCAAGTGGATCTCTCTGAGTTCCAGGCCAGCCTAGTCTACACAGCTAGTTCCATGCTGGCCAGAGCTATCCAGTGAGACACTAGCCTTAGTCTTCTACTGTGCTAAAACACCTTGGTAACAGCAGCTTGGAGAGGACAGGGTTTACTTTGCTAATACTTCCTTATCACAGTTCTTCACTGAGGGAAGGGAGGGTTTGGAACTCAAGGGAGAAGGTGATGCCGAGACCATGGAGGACTACTTACTGGCTTGCTCCCATGGCTTGACCAGTCTGCTTTCTTTAGCATGCAGGACCAACAGTCCAGGGGGGTAAACTGCTAGGTCCTCTCAAATCAACCATCAATCAAGAAAATGCACCACAGGCTTGCCCTCAGGCCAATGTGGTGGGAACATTTTTACAGTTGAGGTGTTCTCTATTCAAAAACGACTCTAGGCAGCTGGGTGGTGGTGATACATACCTTTAATCTCAGCATTTGGGAGGCAGGGGCAGGCTGATCTTAGAGTTCGAGACCAGCCCGGCCTACAGAGTGGGTTCCAGGACAGCCAGGGTTACATGAGAAACCCTGTCTCAACAAACAAAAACCAACAAAACAAAACAACTCAAACAAAACAACATCCCCAACCATGACTTTAGCTGTATAAGATGACATAAAAACTAGCACAGATACTGTCTCAAAAACAAAAAAAATGAACAAACATTAACTCTAAATCTTAATAATAAGGCTAATGTATGTGTTAACACTTTGATGGCCAGTTTTTATTCTTGTTTTTATTTTAATTAGCTTTAAAATATTTAATTAGCTTTTTTTTTGTAAAAAAAAAAACGTTTATTTTTAAGTGTGTGTGTGTGTGCTTACGCACATTATGAGTCAGGTACTGGCAGAAATTAGAATATGACATAGGAATCTATGAGACTAAAATTATAGGAGATTGAGGTGCCCCATGTCTGGGAGGGAAACAAACTTCTGGACTTCTGCAAGGGCAGTATGGCTGCTAAACCAATGATCCTCCTCTCTAGTCCTTAGCTCAGGCTTTAAAATCCAAGTAACTTAATAACCTCCCAAAGATTTTACCTTAATTCTAGCTGTCAGATCATCTTTTGTCAGATCTCAGCACACTATAGAAAACAAACAAACAAAACCCACAAATTCTGAAAAGCAGAAAAATTTAATAATGTATTTAATTTGAGGGAGGAAATCTAAGAGCATTTTCTTCTGTAAGCTACTAGTTACAGCTGACACAAAAGTTAAATTAGTCCTAAGTAAATTGTTTCCAAATTCACAGGGTGTGGTGCCATATGCCTTAAATCTCAGCACTTTGAAGACTGAGGTATGTGGATCTCTGTGATTTCCAGGACAGTCAGAGCTACACAGAGAGACCCTGGCTCAATAAAACAAAACAAATCAAGCAAACGAACAAGCACTCAAACTAACCACCGAGCTTACATTTCTTCAAAGCTAGGAAGGCTTCTGAAACATAGTGGCTTCTAAGAACATTAACTCTAGTCATATTATATCAAATTAAACTCACCAGTTCATAATTTTGAAAAATATTGCAAAGTAATCTCCTAAACATAAGCACTGACATTAAAGTCTAGCAAAGACTAGCAATAAATTCAAGTTAATAAAGTTAAGTTCATATATACTACAACAGTTCTGTTGGTATAATTCAAAAAATCTGAATAATAATTCAACTAGTTTTGTAAATTCTAATTTTTTATTATTTATTTGTGTTTTGTTTGTGTGTGCATGCACACATGTGTGAGTGCCATGTCACATATGTAAGGTTAGAGGTAAGCCTGCAGGATTCAGTTCTCATTCCACCGTGTGGGTCCTGAGGACTGAACTCTGGCCATCATGCTTGGTAGTAAATGCCCTTACCCACTGAGCCATATAACCAGAATGCGATGATTTAACCCCTTCTTCAACTCCAAGCCTGGAGCTAAAGGGCCCACTGAGCTGAATCTCCAATTGCCAAGATTATTTCTTTAAGAGACCTGTTTTGGGGGCTAAAGAGATGGCTCAGTGGTTAAGAGCAATGGCTACACTTCCAGACGACCTGCACCAGCACTTCCAAGGTAGCTCCAGCTGGCATGCCATTCCAGTCCCAGGGAATGTGATGCCCTCTTCTGGCTTCCTTGGGCATCTGCACTCATATGTATTTGCACCCGAGCCCCCAAAACACATGCACACATGCGCACACACTCAGTAAATAAAATCTTTTGTAAAATATTTAAGACCCATAGTTTCAATTAATTAATTTCACTTTATTTTTTAACCCCAACATCTCTCCCCATTAATAATAACCCGTTTGCAAAAGAAGTAAATGAGAACTCAAAACTAAAAAGGGGCCAGAGAGATGGCTCAAGGCACTTGCTACACAATCCTAAGGATCTGAATTCAAGCCCCAGAATCCACATCAAATAGGAAAGACAGAGGTCAAGCTGTTCTCTGGCCTCCACCTGTTACCAGACATCCTGGGCTAGAGAGACCCTGTGTCAAAGCAAACAAATCTTATGCCAGGGCCAGGAATAAAATTTTGTGGTAGGGCACACTCTTAGTACACTCGAGACTCTAGGTTCTTTCACCAGCATTGCAAAAATGGCAATAATAAAGTGATGGGTTCTGAAGCAGAGATAACGGATAGCCTAGGTTATCAGCTCTTGTCAATGCCCTCCTCACACTGACTCTGTGTGACTCTCACACTCTCCACACCATTCTTGTGGTCTCCATAGCACTTTCGTCAACAAGCAGCATGTCCCCTTCCACCCTATGCCTCCTCCATCTTTTAGTTGATAATGACCAGATGTTATGTACTACATTTTAACTCGTCAGACCTTGCTTTGAGTATTTCCTAGTGCTACATTTCAGATCAGGCCAAAGCATTCCTATCTTGAAAACCCAAACTCCTCAAAAATCCAAAACTTGTTAGAGTACCAATGTGACACCATAAGTGGAAATTTCCAGTTGATTTGTGACATGCTGCAATCAAAATGCTGCTGTGCTAAAACTGCTTCAGAATAAAATATATGTTCATTGTGCAAAAAGCAGTATATACATTGTATATAATGCAAACAAATTCTGTTTATAAACTTGAGTTCTAGCTCTGAAATTGCTCCTTATATATATGTTCTAAAATCTGTGGAGACCTCCAATCTAAGGCATGCTGGCCCTAAGCATTTCAGACACAGGTTACTAACCCTGTAAAACTAAACCTGTAAAACTATGTTTGTCTTGACTGTGCCACTTCTCAGCCATCACCATGTTTTCTTGGGACTCAGGGTGTTTCTCTGTATGTGAAATAATCCACTTGTCTCTCAATCAGGTGAAAAAAAATGTCTGCCAGCAAACACTACACCCTCAGAATTAAGATATCATCTCTCCAAAATTGCTCCTGTGAGCATTTTTTTCCCTTTCTCAGAAAAACTGAAGCACCCACACTTTGGTCTTCCTTCTTCTTGAGCTTCATTTGGCCTGTGAATTGTATCTTGTTTATTCTGAGCTTTCGGGCTAACATCCACTTACCAGTGAGTGCATATTGTGTGTTCTTTTGTGACTGGGTTACCTCACTTAGGATGATATTTTCTAGTTCCATCCATTTGCCTAAGAATTTCATGAATTTATTGTTTTTACTAGCTGAGCAGTACTCCATTGTGTAAATGTACCACATTTTCTGTATCCATTCCTCCGTTGAAGGACATCTGGGTTCTTTCCAGCTTCTGGCTATTATAAATAAGGCTGTTTCCTGTGGGGCAGGGACTGAAGGAAAGGCCATTCAGAGACTGTCCTATCTGGAGACTCATCCTATAAAAGTCACCAAACCCTGACACTATTGTGGATACCAAGAAGTGCTTGAGGAAAGGAGCCTGTTATGGCTGTCTCCTGAGGGTTCTCCCAGCGCCTTACAGATACAGAGGCAGATGCTAGCAGCCAACTACTGAACTGAGCGCAGGGTCCCCAGTGGAGGACTGGAGGAGCTGAAGGGTTTTGTAGCCTCATGGGAAGAATGACGATGTCAGCCAACCAGACCCCCCAGGGCCCCCAGGGACTAAGCCATCAATCAAGGGGCACACATGATTCCAGCCACAATTGTGGAGGAGGAATGTCTTGTCAGACATAGGTGGGAGGAGAGGTTCTTGGTCCTATGAAGGCTGGATAGATGCCCCAGTGTGGGGAAATCAAGGGGCAGGGGTAGGTGGGAGCGGGTTGGGTGAAGGGGCATCTTCTTGTAGGCAGGGGGAGGGAGGATGGGTTGGGGGTTTTCTGGGAGGTAGGGGAAACTGGGAAAGGGTATAACATCTGAAGTGTAAATAAAGAATATAGTCAATAAAAAAAAAAGATATCTTCTCTTGTCCTCTCCTGCCACTTACTTTCGTGTTTGCTGATGAAAATTCTGAGATGACCTAATTTAAAAACAAGATCTAGCAGTTAGAAGAAAATAAGGACACATTTATTAGCTAACAACTGTGGATCAAAACAAAAGCTTGGTCCACATTTCTGACTTTAAGAATACTCAAAATGCTGTGGGTTGTTATCTGTAAAGATATCTCTTTCCTGCAAAAAGTCCTTAGGAGTACTCTCCTATCAACTTTATCCATTTCATGTAATTCTCTTAAAATTCATTGTAAATAATTCAGGTTTTCTTCTGGGTTGGCCTTGATGTGGGTACTTGTAGAATTTGGCTCAGGAATGTGTTTTGTTTTGTTTTCCTACACAAACTCTCTTTTGGTTCAAAAAGCCCTTTATTTCTGAAACTCTTTAGCCTAAATTTTAATATTATTCTTGACAATCTAAACACTGAATAACTGAGAAGAAAACACACAATGAATTTAAGATATATATACTTTATTACATGTAAACTATGTCTCAATAAGCTGAAAGGAATGGTCAAAAGTAATCATATTACAAGCAAGTAATATATCTGAGACATTGCTTCTAATTTTTAAGTTTATTCTGATACTACCTATCATCAAGTCCCCAAAGTATCACAAATCCTCCCCTCAACCTGGTTTCAAAATTTTTCATTACCTTTCTCCTAATGCTTTTTTCTTTATTTTTCAGCAAATGTTTAAAGTCTTGAAAAAATCTGAAGCATTTTCCATTTATTAGCCTTTCCAGTTTTCTGTCCCTAAACTCCTGAGTGCTACTTATTACCGATTTTGGGTCACAACCTAGCAGCAGTGATGACTGGACAAAAGCATAAATAATCACTGAAGTCTCCCAAGCCTCTACCTCTAACATACATACTTGTTTACAGAGCTGGAGAGATGGCACATCAGCTAAGAACAGCCTTTGAGATTGCAAAGGAGCTGAGTACTCCATTTCTAGCAACCACATGGTAGCTTACCAACATTCCTAACTCCAGTTCCAGGGGATCCTACCCCTTCTTTCAAATTCCACGGGTACCATGCACACATGTTCACATACATCCAGGTAAAAATGCATACAGTAATAATAAAAAATTCTAACACACCAGTTTTACAGATGAAAACTGATCTGCTAAGTTGATGTATTTTTTTCCCAATGGTTCCTGGCTTGAACCATTCAAAGGTTTTTGCTTTTGAAGACTGGAGTCAGGAAAGTGGTGCTGGAGAGTTGGCTCGCAGTAACTATTCCAGAGGATCTAGATTTATTTCCCAATATCCACATGGTGGCTTGTAACTGCCTCTAACTCCAGTCTTATAGAATCTGATGCTCTCTTCTTGCTTCTGTGGACACTAGTTATCCACATGGTGCAGACATAGATGCAGAGAAAACATTGATATACATATACATAAAGTAAAAGATGTAGCAAAGAGTAGTGCGGTACATGCCTGTAAACCCAGCGTTGAAGCAGCTAGGTAGAACATCATCTGTTCAAGGCCAACCTGGCCTAAATACAGCAAGAAGAACAAAGCACATCAATTTTGCCTTAATTACTTTTCTATTGCTGTGGTAAGACATCATGATGGAGGTAAAATACAGAAAGAATAATTTACTGGGACTTAGAGTTTCAGAGGGCTAGTTAGAGTCCATGACCATCATGGAGAGGAGCACAGCAGCTGGCAGGCAGGCATGGCGCTGGAGCAGTAGCTGAGGGCTTACATCTTATCCACAAGCACAGGGCAGAGACAGAAAGCTATCTGGGAATGGCTTGGGCTTTTGAAACCTTAAAACCCGCCCCCAAAGACACACCTCCTCCAATAAGGCCATACCTAATCCTTCCCAAACAGTTCCACCACTGGACCCAAGAATTCAAACAACCACATTGCTCTTGTAGACACGAAAACCGAGCTGCCTGCATAAGAACATCATTAGCATTTACTTTCTTTCTTTAGTAAAAAAAAAAAAAAAAAAAAAAAAAGCCATAATGGACAAATAAAATGGAAACCAGTGAGGTAAAAGTCAGTAAGGGCAGAGGGTATATAATCCACCTTTCCTGTCTGGGAAAGTTAACAATGCTTCTAAAGGAACAGATAATTGTTCTTACAGTCAAGGCAAGCCAATTCACAGTATGATCTCTACTGTAAATGCTGACAAAATAAAACACCAAGCTAATCACTTACTGCTGTATTACTTAAAAAAATGTTTTCCTGAGTTCGTGAATCTACATTTTGGGTAACCTTGGCAAGGGTACCATCTATGCTCTTCCTGGATGCAGGGCTTTAACAGGGATGTGGAAGATCAGGCTCTGCATTTCTGCTAGACTGTTTAGCACATGGTTGGCAAGCTGATGCTGGACACCTGCTGGAAACTCAGCTTGGGTTAGAACCAGACACTTTTAGTTTCTCTTACACAAGCCTCTCATGACTGTGTGGCTCCTCACGGCATAATATAACAAGGTAACCAGGCTTGAAAAGGAATGGCCCAATCCCCAAAAGTAATGCTGGGAGCAGCATTACTTAGGCCACATTCTATTGGTGATGGCAATTAAAAAGGATTGTTTTGATTAAAAGACAGGGACAGGACAAATGAAATATGTGGTCACAGTCCAAGTGGAACATACAGACTAAAACATAGAAGCTGTCGTAGCAATGAGACAGGTATATATCAGAAATAACAGACTTTATATACAGGTATATATCAGAAAAGCTGACTTTAGGACTGTGTGTTGGTTGTTATAGAGCAATGTTTCCTATAAACAGAAACCATGGCCAGGGAGATGGCACACACTTTCAATCCCAGCACTCAGAGAGACAGAAGCAGGCTGATCTGTGTGAGGTTATCTGGTCTGCAGAGTGATCAGCCCCAGGCCAGCCAGGGCCACACAGTAAGACCCTGTCTCAGAAACAAAACAAAACACGAGCAGAAACAGAAAGTAGTAAGGTTTTCCTCCAGTGACTAAAATGAATCCAATGGCCTATTAATAATTATCTTCAGAATCCAATGAATTAAAATTACAGGTGGAAGGATTAGCTGTTTTCCATAATAGAGTCATTTTTAAAAAATGAAACCCAGTGATCTTTCACTAAAAATTAAACACACTGAGTTGGGCAAGATTTCTGATACCGAGTAAGTCTACTGTTGGGCAAGATTTCTGATACCGAGTAAGTCTACTGCCTTTCCCTGGTACAGCTAAGAATAGGCTCTCTCATTTACTCTCCAATGAAAGTCAGGTGTGATGGCTACTCTTAGGCATCAACTTGACTACAGCTGGAATTAAATAAAATCCAAACATGGAGGGGCTCACCTGTGAGGGATTTTGCTTAATTTCAAGTATGAAAATTCACTTCTAATGTAGATCTTTGAGGTAGAAAGATACATTTTTTAATCCAAATCTGTTGAACTAGGAAAAAAATATGTCTTTAATCCTGAATCATGAGGAAAAAAGACATACCCTTTAATCTGAGCTACACCTTCTGCTAGATGCCTAACTAAAGCTGAAACAAAGGAAGCTTTTGATCTTTTCTCTTCTTTTTCAAGACAGGGTTTCTCTCTCTATCTCTGAGTTTCCTGAAATTCACAGAAGTCCACCTGTCTCTGCCTTCTGAGTGCTGGGATTAAAGGCTTATACCACTACTAGTCAGCTGAGGCTTTTGCTCTTTTTCTGCTTGTTCTCAAGTATATTCCTTCACTGGCATCAGTGCCTACTTCTTCAGGATTCTAGCATCTACTGAAGACTAAGACATCCAGCCATGTGGACTGAGAAACTTCTGGATTCCTGGACTTGCCATGTAGAGCCAGCCACTGTTGGATTAGCTGGACCACAACCTGTAAATCATTATAATAAATCCCCTATGTATATAGAGATACATCCTATATGTTCTGTTATTCTAGAGAACCCTGACATCAAGAGAGCTTCTTTTTTGTAAAATTCTACATTGGAAGAATTTTCATTCATTCATTCATTCATTCATCTCATTCTGTTGTTACTAAAGTAAAAACCTGTCAAACAAAGTGAAGGAGAAGCTGAGGCCCCTGCAGCCTGTTTCAAAGTCAGGTTCCCTGGCACAGAACAACTCACTACATAACCAATGTTGAAAAAGTGAATAAAAACCCCGGGGTATGTAGAAGAGAAGACAAGTGACTCACAGCCTGACAAACCTCCGGGGAATTCCACCAGCACAGGGGAGTATATACATTCTAGTTCTAAAATTCCACAAAGATGGCCCTTATGTTAGCCACCAGTCCTTTCTGACAACTAGAGTAAGAGATGTTTGCAGAAATATCTATCCAGGCATTACCAACATATGGAAGTATAAGGAATTCTTCTCAAGAGTAATACTTCTGTGGACTACCATATGACAATGTGATTGATTTTTATCATCAGATCATTGAGAAAAACTCAGAAAGGACAAAAGTACCATGAATTCATGAGAACCTCTACCAAATTCTATTTGGACATTACCATAAGGGCACTCATATAAAACAGAATGTTCAAAAAAAAAATACTTGATTGGAATACATTTCTTAGGAATAGGAACAAATACCTATCAATTATTGGTAAACATCTGCATAAAATATATTTGAAAGAAAGGAACTGTAGACTGGTGTGAAGGAACACACCGATAACCTTAACATTTGGAGACTGAGAAAGGAGGGCGGCAGGTTTGAGGCCAGCCTGGGCCACACAGTAAAACCTTGTCTCAAGAAAGGAGAAAGAGGAAGGGAGGGCTGGGGACATGGTCAGTGGGCAAAGCACCTATGATTACAATTTGAGAACTCAAATTCTAATCCCTAAATCTACATGGTAAAGCAGAGTGGCCTGTATTTGTAATCCCAGTGCTCCTATGATGAGAAGGGAGGCAAAGGGCTCCCCAGCTCACAAGCCAGCGTGCTTGGCAATGAAGCAGCCCACACAGAGACCCCATTTCAGACAAGGTGGAGGGCAACGATCAACACTCGAGACTGTCCTCTCACATACAGATACACATGGCATTTACACACGCGTACTCATACAAATATGCAGATACATACATGTACCCACATCATACACATACACACAGAAAAATGAGAAAGCACCATGACAATTATTTCATTGTTTCTAAATTTATCTTGTATATATGTACTCACGCACATGTACACAATATACAAGTGTACATCACAGAGCATGTGTGGATGTCAGAAGACAACTTACAGGAGAGTGGGTTCTGCCCTTCCACCTTTACATGGGTTCCCAGGATCCAAAGCAGATCATCAGGCTGGGCAGCAAGCACCCTGACCCATGCAACCATCTTGCTGGTCCTCCAGAAAATCTTAAGGAGTTGTTTTTGGGGGCATTTTACCTCAGGGTTTCTCTTACTACACATGTGGATAGATATACTCAATAAGTAATCTTTTCCAAAACAGATTGTGTGGTTCTATTATAAATTTGTCAATTCCTCCTTTTTAATATATATATTTTAATAATATAAAACTGTTTTTGTTTTGTTTTTCTTTTTCATTTTTTGAGACAGGGTTCCTCTGTGTAGCCTGACTATCCACTCTAGACCAGTCTGGCCTAGAAAATCAGACATCCTCCTATCTCTGTCTCCTGAGTGCTAGAATTAAAGGTGTGTGCCACTAAGCACAGAACACATTCTTATTAATTAAAAATATAACAACTCTCTAACTAGTTGAAGGCAAAGTTTTGGTCTTTTAATTAATTTGTTTATTTTTAAGTAAAGACAGGTCTCTTTTCCTTGTGTATCTCTGGCTAGCCTAGAACTTACTACATAGACCAAGGTGGCTTTAGACTCCCAAGAGATCCTCCTGCCTTGCCTATTGAGTGCTGGGGGACTAAAGGTGTACACCACCATGCCTGGCCCCAGACCCTTGTGAGTTCCAGGACAGTCAGACCTACAAACTGACACCCTATATGGGGAAAAAACAAAAACAAAAAAACCCAAAATAAACCAGTCAAGTAGGGTCTGGTAAAGGCTTTAGGTGGGGGCTGTGGGACTCCTCTTTCTCTTTAGGTGGGGGCTGTGGGACCCCTCTTTCTCTTTGGGTGGGGGCTGTGGGACTCCTCTTTCTTTTTAGAGGGGGACTGTGGGACCCCTCTTTCTCTCTGCCTTCATGCTTCCTGGTCACGAGGTAAGCAGCTTTGCTCTAACATATAATCACACCATATGTTGTCAGTCCCAAAGCAATAGAGACAGCTGACCATAGACTAAAATAAGCAAAATTGTGAGTGGGAAAAAAAACCCCTTGGTCTTTTTAACCTAAGTATCACCTCAGCTATCTGTCATAGTGACAGAGCCCACTAATGTACAGGCACATTTTCTTTCAAGGCCTTGTGGAAAGTACAAGAACTGAAGGGGAACAAGTGTGCCAAAACCAGAACACAAAGAAGCAGCTAGCATTAGAGTGAAGCATTTCCACAATAGCTGCCAAGTTCACCAAAATCCGTGCACCTCTCCTTTTGCTTAGCTTGTGGTGAAGATGACTGTGGTGAAGATGACTATTTCAAAGCTGACTGCAGTAGAAGAAAACTCACAGCTAACAATATGGAAGCTCTAATATGTTTTGGAACACTTTGGAAAACCTGGGAAAGGACAGAAAGCAAGGCCACAAGGTGACTGGGCTTATGTACCTGCAGGGTTCTCAGAACAGACAGACACACTAGAAGAAATTCACTCATGTAACACTGTCTGAGAAATCTGAGATCAGCAGTCAGCAAACTAGAGACCTGAAAGAGCCAATGGTTTGGCACTGATCCAATCTGAAGATACACACACACACACACACACACACACACACACACACACACACGAGAGAGAGAGAGAGAGAGAGAGAGAGAGAGAGCGCGAGCGAGCACGCTGATGGGGTAATAATCCAAGAGCCAAAAACAGGTTTAAGAGCTAAACCCAAAGTCAGAGCTATAGAAGCCTTGTCTTCTTCACATCCAATGTTGACCTCTTGAACCCTGCCTTAGTGGGAAGCAGCTGAGTACACAAATTAAAAAAAAAAAAAAACAAACCTTGCTTTAATTACACTGGCAGAAGTTACCTGACTTTATTCTGTTTAGATCTTCAAATAATTAGATGAGGGTATGAGTTTTACTTGATCTACTCATGCAAATGTTCATTTCAAAAGCCAGGCATAATGTCACATTCTGGTATTCCCACTCCTTGAGAGGAAGAGACCAGAAGATTGTCACAAGTTCAAGGCTAACCTAGTACTGATACTGAATTCCAGGCCTTCTAGGATATATAATACCCTGTCTCAAAAAGAAAACAAGCAAATAAAATGAAAAAAAAAATCTTATCCAAAACACAGACAGGAGACAATTCATTATCATCACTGTCTTATTTCCTAACTTTCCCAGACAGGCAAAATGGCATTAAAAGATTTTGAAACCTACAGCTGGCATGATGGTTCAAACCAGGAATCCTAGCATTTGATAAGGCAGGAGCATCAGGAGTTTAAAGTCATCTGCATAGGCAGTAAAGAAACAAAAAAGATCACATTTAAAATAAACCTTAAAATCTGGTGACAAGTAGATAAGAACCAGGCAGAGGAAAGTGACTCCTCACAGGTCATTTATACTATGGTCTAACATAAGCAGAGACTTTCCTCCCAATCTGTGGAGCAAAAACTGTGATGTGAAAAGTTAGCTCTGAAGATGTATTACTCCCTGGAACTGAACTGCCCTTCAGAGCAATAAAGAAAGATAGCTGCTTTGAGGTGGCGTGCTACTCACTGGTAAAGATTCACACTTAGCATGCCCAAGTCTCCGCCAATCCCACCCTCAAGACAAATCTGTTTTCAAAATATACATTTCCCCCCTTTTTTCTCCTGTTCTAAACACACAGATACTTCATCCTTCATTTCCTAGTACCCTCACATATGTGTGTGTACACATGCACTTGGCCCATCACAGACCTATCCAGAACAAAAGAGCACTAAAAGGTTGAGTCCTTTGGTTACAGGAGAACCAGTCCTGGAAGCAAGGAGTCTGTCCAAAGAAAGTCACAGGCTAAAATAGCCCAGCCCATGTATAGCCAGAACATTTGAGTTAAGCTGCTGGCTACACTACAGTCATATCAACATTTCTGAAGAACCAGCCTGTATCCATCTTACATTTAAAAGCCATCTTACTGTAAAGACAATCTAGGTTCATTTTTGAAGAATTGGGTTATGCCTCACCTGTAATCTTAACTACAAACAGTTCTGTATTTTTTAGCCCAGGAATGGCATGTTTTAAAAAATATCTACCTTTGTTTCAAAGGGTTATATGACCCATGATTACCTTATGAACCTGCTGTGATTAACTTGTTTTGACCACCTGCTATGTTCTGCACTTGGAACCCTGCCCTCTTTGTCTGCCAACTCCCCCCACTTGGAAAGCCTCTGCCCCTGAGCTATAGAAGCCTTGTCTTCTTCACATCCAATGTTGACCTCTTGAACCCTGCCTTAGTGGGAAGCAGCTGAGTACACAAATTAAAAAAAAAAAACAAAACCTTGCTTTAATTACACTGGCCATGATGATTTGGGTTGGTGGTTTTTCTCCTCCCATCTTTGGGATGAAGAGATACACTCCAAGTTCACTCATATGGCATCCAGCAGGTCACAGAAGGGCTGCTAGCAGGTTCACTGTGTGGGGGCTGCTAGGCCAAGTATCTTTCCCACATGACCTTCCTATGGGCATCCTAGTTCCCATCATTTTAGAGATGTCCCACAACATGGCCTCCCCCAGAGACAGACAGAGGGAGAAAGAAGAGTCAGCCATTTTATCCCCAATGTGGGAAGTGATGCCTTATCAAGTCCTTTCTAGTCATTAGAAATGTACCACCAAATCCAGCTCACACTCTAGGAAAGTTAAGCTTCATCTTTCAACGAAACAGAAGACAATAAGAATGACATTGCATACATCTCCTTAATATTACCAGAGAGGGTGTGGTGGTTTGAATAGACTCAAGTGTCTGAAAGCTTGGTTTATAGGAAGTAGCCCTATTATAGGAGGTGTGGCCTTGTTGGAGTAGGGGTGGCCATGTTAGAGGAAGAGTGTCACTATGGGAGTCTATGTTCAAGTTAGGCCCAGTGTGGTACACAGCCTCCTGTTGCTGCCTGTGCATCAAGATGTAGAGCTCTCAGCTCCTCCTCCAGGAGGGTGTCTGCCTGCACACTGCCATGGTTCCTGCCATGATGATAATGGACTAAACCTCTGAACCCGTAAGCCAGCCCCAATTAAATGTTTTCCTTTATAATAGTTGCTCCAGTCATGGTGTCTCTTCACAGCACTAAAACCCCAACTAAAACCGAGGAGCTGGTAAGATGGCTCAGCAATTAAGAACACTGGCTGCTTTTCTAAAGGTCCTGAGTTCAGTTCCCACATGGCAGCTCACTCATTTGTAACTTTAATTCCAGGCCTGACAAATACTCTACACACAAAACATTTTTTTTTTTTAAAGAGTCTATAAAAATGACCAGAGAGACCTATAGAATCCAAGGAAAATAGAAGCTAAACTAGGCATAGTGGTGCTCTTCTATATCCTAGCTTCTCTGGAGGGTGAGGCAGAACCCAAAGAGCTGATGAGTTTAAGACTATGGCAACAAAGCAGTATCTTATCTTAAAACAAAACAAAACCAAAGCCAAATAAACAAACAACAAAAAAATGGATAAAGTCATCAACAAGGGGAGGGTTATAGAGATGGTTCAACAGTTAAAACTAGCTGCTCTTCTAGAGGACCCAAGTTTGATTGCCAGGACCTATGCAGTGGTTAAAAAGTATCTGTAACTCCAGTTCTAGGTGATCCAACACTTTCCAGCCTTTCTAGGCACCATTCATACATGTAGGTGCTGATATACATGCAGGCAATACACACACACACACACACACACACAAATAAAACTTTAAAAAGTATATAAAAATAGTAACAAGAAAAGACACCAATGCATTCATTTTAACTTTATTCTCACCATATTCATCAATCCCCAAATCTCTCTCTCTCTCTTTTTTTTCCCCAAGAGAGGCTTATGTTTGCTTCCTGATAATGTTAATTCCTTGAGGACATTGTGCTCAGAGAAAGGGGGGGGGGGTGCCAGGCCTGTTTGTCACAACTCTAATCCCTACACTATGGATATAGGCCAGGCTGGGGTATGAAGTATAAGGTGAAGTTATCAGGGAGGTGCAGGGATTCCTTAGAGACGCCATAAGAAGAGTGGGTCTAAAACCATACTTCCCAGTGGTGTCTTAGACAAACAGCACACTCTCAGGGGGAAATGAGCAAAGAAAGCTAAAATCCAGACTCCAAAATTTCCAGGCACAACCCATAGGATCTTGTGTCTTGAGGCTGCCCATAGCCATCAGAGACATTAAACTCCAAAGACCTATGCTAGTCAAGCATTCTACCACCCTTCTAAAATTACAAAAAAACTCCAAATTTTAATTGAAAAGGAGAAAACATTTACTTTGATCTATGGCTTGTGTGTATCAGAGAGGGAGAGAGACAGACAGACAGACAGAGAGACAGAGATAGAGATAGAGAGGGAGAGGGAGAGGAATTCAGACCATGGTTACATGGCTTTATTCATTTTGGGCCTGTTGCAGCACAGAATATCACGACAGGAGTATATACTCATCTCACATGACCAGGAAGCAAAGAGAAAGGGAAGGGCTATAAATACCAATGTCCCCTACAGGGACTTCCTCTTATGTAACTTACTCTAAGTTACATTTTCTATGGTTCCATCACCTATATAAGAAACAAAACTTCAGCCAGGCATGGTGGCACACGCCTGTAATCCCAGCACTCTGGGAGGCAGAGGCAGGTGGATTTCTGAGTTCGAGGCCAGCTTGGTCTACAGAGTGAGTTCCAGGACAGCCAGGGCTACACAGAGAAACCCTGTCTCAAAAAAACCAAATCCAAAACACACACACACACACACACACACACACACACAAAGAAACAAATCTTCACCAGAGACTTTGGAGATACACTCAAGATTCAAACTGTAGCTCCACACACTAAAAACTATCCTTCTCCCTTTCCTTTGGTTGCGCATGGCTCCTCAAGTTCTTATATAATCCTAACAAAAGATACTTAATGCATCATTAGTAACGAGATTCAATTTCTCATCAGTATAGTAGAACAGGGGCACAAGAAGATAAGAATTTAATTGATACAAATTTATTATTAGAATAAAATACTATTAACGTGTATTAGTTACCTGGTTTTGCTAAGATTAATATTTTCTATATGCTTAAATACTGCTCTAACCCATGTATGAATCCTGGTGGTTTCAAAGAAACTTCCAAATAAGCTGACTAACCAAACCTTAGTATTTTTCAGGGCGGAGGAGATGGTTCAGCAGCAGGGAACACTTGCTCTTGTAGAGGACCGAGGCTTAGCTCCCAGCATCCACACTGTGTGGCTCACACCCTTCTAAAGTTACAGTTTTATGTGATCTGACACCCTCTTCTGGCCCCAAAGGGCACTGGGTTTGAGCTGGGGAAAGGTGGAAGTCCCAGGAGCAAAGAGCAGGCTCTCTTAAAGGAGCCATTGCATTTCTAGGTTAGTCCCAGATCCACCTTTAGTTAGTAAGTAAATAATAAGTACGCATTTACTCGAAGCATATGTTAAAACAAAGACAGACTTAATCCGAAAGTCCTAAGCAAAGTCCAAAGAAAAAATGAAAAGCTGAACCTGTGTTAAAAATTATACAAGACCAAATGACTTAACTATTTGACTGTAGAGTATTGGAGATGGGTTCTAATGTTTTGATTCAATTGGGAATCTGTGTCCAAACACTAAAGGTCCTTGTCTTCATTGGTTTTTGATCCATTAGAAAAGATGCCAACAGCCAAGTCAATGGCTGGGCACTTAAGAGATTTTTTTTGGGGGGGGGGAGAAGGAGGAAGGGAGTGAGAGAGAGATGAGTGAGAGAGAGTGAGCACAGGACAGAGAAAGCCAATGATCCATGTGAGAATTTTGGGTGGGTGGCTACTGGCCATTTCCCCAATTGGCCCTGGGGTAGCAGGGGAAGGCTTAGAAATGTCCAGATTTTGAGGTTGCCAAGGCATTTTAAAAATCAGCTAATGTGTCTTTCATTTGCAGATCCAAAGATTGCTCCTGGGTGGGTGAGGGAGTGCAATCCCCCTCTATTGTAACTCACTGCTACAATAGAGAGTTAAGACTGTTATAGACCACAGTCAAATTATCTTTGTCTATCTATCCTTTTGAAAGTTGTCTTAGTCAGGGTTTCTATTCCTGCCCAAACATCATGACCAAGAAGCAAGTTGGGGAGGAAAAGGTTTATTCAGCTTACTTGTCCACACTGCTGTTCATCACCAAAGGAGGTCAGGACTGGAACTCGAGCAGGTCAGGAAGCAGGAGCTGATGCAGAGGCCATGGAGGAATGTTTCTTACTGGCTTGGCTCTCCTGGCTTGCTCTGCTTGCCTCTTATAGAACCCAAGAGCACCAGCCCAGGGATGGTACCACCTACAAGGGGCTCTCCCCCTTGATCACTAATTGAGAATATGCCTTACAGCTGGATCTCATGGAGGCATTTCCTCACTTCTCTGTGATAACTCCAGCTTGTGTCAAGTTGATACATAAAACCAGCCAGTACAAGTCATAGCCTACTCTTATGTCTGACTTAGCATAATTTGTTCTTTACATACTGTCTGCTTATACGAGGTCAAAACAAGAATGTCTTCAAATAATGTCTGAAACCTGTAATAGGGTTTTCATAACCTTGCTGTAACCCACATAAAACAGACTTTCTTAAAAAAAAAAAAAAGACAAAAAAAACTTACGTTATTTTTATGCATATCTGTGTGTGCCTGGTGTCTGTGGGGGCCAGAACAAGGACTGGAGATGGAGATACTGATGATACTGACCACCATATGGGTGCTGGGAATTGAACTTGGGTCCTCTGCAACATAAAAGTTCAGGCATAGTAGTGTACATCTGTTACAGTATTTTCCATGTCCAATCACATTAGGGCAGTGGAAGGAGTAGGAGAGAGGGGGGCCCTCGAGAGGGAGAGGTCCCGGTTTCAGGTCAGAGAACCAGGATAAAATCTGACCTTTTTCTGTGTGTTTTTATAAGGTTAGAAATATTGGCGTGAGGCTTTTACTGTATTGACATCTTGTAACTGTGTTGATAATATCTATAAATCTAATTGGCTAATTAAGATTAAGAGTCCTGCTTTTCCCGGTTATTGGGTGATGAGTTGACAGATGGTGGGGAGTGTGGCAATTGTGTGGAACCCTGCTGGTAGCCTGGGATCCCCTTTGGAGAGACAGTTAGCTCACTGGCTGGCACAGGAGACCTGAGGCTGGACAGAGCTCAAGGGCTCTCCACTGTTAGGATGGCAGATCGATCGGCAGATGGCAGGATTGTGGTCAGGCACCTCAGGGAGTTACCGGGGTGTGCTGGCTGGGTTTGTGTGTCAACTTGACACAGGTTGGAGTTATCACAGAGAAAGGAGCTTCAGTTGGGGAAGTGCCTCCATGAGATCCAGATGTGAGGCATTTTCTCAATTAGTGATCAAGTGGGGAGGGTCGCTTGTGGGTGGTACCACCTTTGGGCTGGTAGCCTTGGGTTCTATAAGAGAGCAGGCTGAGCAAGCCAGAGGAAGCAAGCCAGTAAGAAACATCCCTCCATGGCCTCTGCATCAGCTCCTGCTTCCTGACCTGCTTGAGTTCCAGTCCTGACTTCCTTTAGTGATGAACTGCAACGTGGAAGTGTAAGCTGAATAAACCCTTTCTTCCCCAACTTGCTTCTTGGTCATGATGTTTGTGCAGGAATAGAAACCCTGACTAAGACAAATTGGTACCAGGAGTGGAGTATTCCTGTGACAACCTGACCATGTTTTGGGGAGGACTGTGGAAGGACTTTGAACTTTGAGCTAGAAAAGCCATTAGAATATTAAGAGCTCGGTGGAAAGTTCTGTAGGAGCTTGGAAGACAATGTTAAGAACATGCAAAAGATGGAGGCCTGGTTTGTGAAATTTCAGAGGGAAGATTAAAGACTCTTACAGTGGCTATGTTTTGATTGTGAAGATTCTGTGGTTTTGGTTAGCTGGGGCTGAAGAATCAGCTGTGAGTAACAAGATACCAGAACCACTAAAGCAAACCTTTGTGTTACTGGGACTACTGATGCTGGTTAGCTGGAGCTAAGAAACTAGCAGTGATTAAGAAGAAACCAGCATCACTGAGGTGAAATCTTCTGGGAAGTGTTTTCTGAGAGCACAGAGACTGTGTTCCAGAGATAGCCACAGATGTAGTTTGTGCTGTGGCTGGACTTGGTACTGTGTAAGAGTCACTCAGATGGTACTGGTTTTGAAGGCATGAAGGGGTCATGAAGAGCAGCTGAGGCTCTTGGCACAGTGAGAGGCCACGGAAGGCCATTGGTGAAGGTGCAGCCTCAGTTGCAATTGATGACCCAGGACTTGAAGGGGTCATGCATAGGAGCAGAGGCTTGTCACCATGAAAAGAGCCTATGAGAGGCTATTGGTGAAGCCTAATTACAGTAGAAGTCAGCAGTGTTTTGGAGATGCCAGTGCCATGAGATGACCACCAAGAACAACAGCAGCAGCGGAGTACAGGCAGCTGGAGCCTAGAAGACAAGCTGTGTGCTACAAAGGGCAGAGCTGGAGAAGTGACCCAAGCCCTTGGAGGAACCCGGAAGATCGTTAGTTGGATCCCAGACATTGAACCATTGGAGTTTGAGTTTTGCTTTTGGTTGTGACTGTGCCCTGATATATTTCCCTCTTGAAGGAAGAGAGTATTTTAGTGGAGCCCACAATTGAGAGACTGAATTTTTAAAAGACTTTGAATTTTAAAGATATTGGACATTTTGAAGTGATTGAACTTTTAATGTGTAAAGACTGTGGACTTTTAAAGTAATTTAGATCTTGGGGATGAATAAGAAAGTAAGGGTTGAGGCTTAATAGTGATGTGTTTGTGTGTCAAGTTGACAAGGGGTCAATTGTACTGGCTAGTTTCGTGTGTCAACACAGGCTGGAGTGATCACAGAGAAAGGAGTTTCAGTTGGGGAAGTGCCTCCATGAGATCCAACTGTGAGGCATTTTCTCAATTAGTGATCAAGGGGAGAGGACCCTTGTGGGTGGAACCATCCCTGGGCTGGTATTCTTGGGTTCTATAAGAGAGCAGGCTGAGCAAGCCAAGAGAAGCAAGCCAGGGGAAGCAAGCCAGTAAGCAACATCTCTCCATGGCCTCTGCATCAGCTCCTGCTTCCTGACCTGCTTGAGTTCCAGTCCTGACTTCCTTTAGTGATGAACTGCAACGTGGAAGTGTAAGCTCAACAAACCCTTTCCTCCCCAACTTGCTTCTTGGTCATGATGTTTGTGCAGGAATAGAAAGCCTGACTAAGACACGGGGCATTCCTTTTTAATAGCTCCTGCCGTATACATCTTTACCTCCAACATTCTGAAGGCTGAGGTGAGAAGGTCAAAAGCTCAAACCAGAGCTGGATATGGTGGCACATGTCTTGGATCCCAGCACTCAGGAGGCAGGGAAAGCAGATCACTTCAAGTTCAAGACCAGCTTGGTCTACATAATGAGTTCTAGGACAGACAGTGCTACATAGAGAGCCCATCTCAAAAACACAACAAAAAGTTCAAGACTAACCTGGACTATCTAGCTGGATCCTATTAAAAATAAATAAAAAAGGAAAGAAAGAGAAAGCAAAATCAGAGGTTAGCTTTGTTCAAGTGCTCAAAGCTATTACTTAAAAGCACTAAAATTCAAATTTTAGTTCAGAATTTCTTAGTCTCAGCATTGACTTTGTAAAAATGTTTTATTGTTTAAATATAGGAACTGTGTATATACAGCCAAGCTGATCTTGACCCTTCAATTCTCCTTCCTCAACCTCTGAGGCCTGGCATTACAGGCATGTAAACACTGCTGATATTTGAGCTAGGTAACTGAGGCAGCTGCCAGGGCACTGTAGAATATGTAGCAGCATTCTCCCACCCACTAGACACCCAAAGCTCTTACAACCAAATGTCTCCAGACTCTGCCAAATGTTCTTTAAGAAACAAAAATCTCCTTTACTTGATGTGTTAGGGTTAGCTAGGAACAAGATATAGGCTCCTAAAGGGCCCGTTCCCTTCTGCTAGTCCAGACCCATGCTAATAGTGCATCAATTCATGAATGCACCAAGGGATTAACCTAGTGAGGAAGTCAGAGTCCTCATGATCCAGTCACTCACTCTGTCTCTCACCTTCTCAACGGTGCTACTCTGGGGACCAAGCCTTCAACACATGAAGCTCTAGGGGACATTTTAGATCCAAACCATTAGCAGTTGAGAAGCATTGCTTTTATCTAGGATTATCTCTGTTATTCCAGCAGTCACACTATCACCAAAATTAGTCTTCCAGACCTTCAGGGCCTACAAATATATGGAATCTTCCTTCACTACCAGTAAGCAGAGTTACTAAAAATCCTTTGTATAAACAAAATCATTATATTATTTCATATTACAGTGTGTTCCCCCCATTAATAAGAGTTTTTCCCAGGATGGCCATATATCACTGTCTATATCTCAAGAACCTGGAATTAAAAAGCAATCCAATAGTATTCCAATTTGTATCTTAAACAAATTACAGATACCAAGGCTGTAGAGATGTCTCAGCATCTCTTATAGCTCTTCCAGAGGATCTGAGTTAGTTCTCAGCTCATTCACTCTGCGTGTTCCAGAGAATCCAATGCCCTCTTCTAGCCTACATGGTTGCTAACCTGCATGTGAGCATGTGTATGCACATGTACACACAAATAAAATAAATCCTAAGACAAGAGTCACAGGATATTCTAAATAATTCAAGTAACACAGGCATCTTTTGGGCCAGTGAAATGGTTGACTTGCTGCCAAACCTGATGACTGGAGTTTGATTCTCCAGACATAAGCGGTGGAAGGAAAGAACCAACCACCCCAAATTTTCCTCTGACCTCCACATTCACACCATGCTACATACATGCGCGCGCGCACCCCCCCCCCCAAATAAATGTAATTTTTAAAATTACATCAAGTGAAGAAAGAGGAACACTCCTCCACTGCTGGTGGGATTGCAAGCTGGTACAACCACTCTGGAAATCAGTTTGGCGGTTTCTCAGAAAACTGGGCACCAGAGGACCCTGTTATACTACTCCTGGGTATATACCCAGAGGATTCTCTAGCATGTAATTTGGACACATGCTTTACTGTGTTCATAACAGCCTTATTTATAATAGCCAGAAGCTGGAAAGAACTCAGAAGACCCTCAATGGAGGAATGGATACAGAAGATGTGGTATATTTACACAATGGAATACCTCTCAGCTATTAAAAACAATGGATTCATGAAATTCTTAGGCAAATGGTTGGAACTGGAAAATATCATCCTAAGTGAGGTAACCCAATCACAAAAGAATACACATGGTATGCGCTCACCGATAATATTAGCCCAGAAGCTTGGAATACCCATGATCCTTTGTACATATCAAATGATGTCCAAGAAGGAAGAAGAACAAAGTATGGACCCTCTGGTCCTTCTTAGAAGAGGGAACAAAATACCCACAGAAGGAGATACAGAGACAAAATGTGGAGCAGAGACTGAGGGAAAGACCATCCAGAGACTACCCCACCTAGTGATCCATCCCATATACAGTTACAAAACCCAGACACTATTATCAATGCCCACAAGTGCTTGCTGACTGGAGCTGGATACAGCTGTCACCTGGGAGGATCTGCAAGTGCATGACAAATACAGAGGAGGGCACTCTCAGCCAGTCACTGAACTGAGCACAGGGTCCCCAATGGAGGAGCTAGAGAAAGAACCCAAGGAACTGAAGGGGTTTGCACACACACACACACACACACAAATAAATGTAATTTTAATAGGAGGAACAACAATATGAGCCACCTAGTACTCCCAGAGCTCCCAGGGACAAAACCATCAACACATGGGGTTACCTATGGCTTCAGATGCATAGGCAGCAGCAGAGGATGGCCTTGTTAGACATCAAAGGGAGGAGAGGCCCTTGGTCCTGGAAAGGCTCAATGTCGCAGTGTAGGGGAATACCAGGAGGGGGAAGTGGGAGAAGGCTGATTGGAGAACAGGGGGAGGGGAGATGGCTTATGGAATTTTTGTGGGGGAGGGGTGACCAGGAAAGGGGACAACATTTGGAATGTAAATAAAGAATATATCTAATAAAAAATTACATCATTAAAATGCCTGGTTTCCTTTGCTGTAAATTAAAATGTAAAAAACCTAATCCCAGCACTTGGGAGGCAGGGGCAGGTGGATTTCTGAGTTCAAGGACAGCCTGGTCTACAGAGTGAGTTCCAGGACAGCCAGGGCTACACAGAGAAACCCTGTCTCGGAAAAAAAAAAAAAAAACCAAAAAAAAAAAAAAAGAACCAAAAAAAAAAAAGGTAAAAGGGTAAAAGCTATCAAAAATCATCTAAATATGGTTCTTATTGTATGTATGTATATAGTTATCTGTCTGTCTGTCTGTCTATCAATCAATCAATCAATCAATCAATCGTGCTGAGATTTAACATCTGACTTGATTTCAGCAATGTGAATTCTACCAATACAAGTTGGACTTTGTTCTATACAGGATTGAAAGAATTCTCTATCTCATAAGCAAAACATTACTAACAGATATATTTAACTCATCATTTTTCAAAACCAGAGAGATCAATATTTCAAATTGGAATCTTTCAGTCTAACCCACCCACTGTTAAAAACAACAGTAGATCAGCAGGTGCCTTTGGATACTGTTCAGCTTAGACTAAAAAGCATTCCGAGGGTTAATTTTTTTTTAAAGATTTATTTATTTATTATATGTAAGTACACTGTAGCTGTCTTCAGACACTCCAGGGAGTCAGATCTTGTTATGGATGGTCGTGAACCACCATGTGGTTGCTGGGAATTGAACTCAGGACCTTCGGAAGAGCAGTCAGTGCTCTTAACCGCTGAGCCACCTCTCTAGCCCTGAGGGATAATCCTTAAAAACTCATTATGGAGGGCTGGGGACACAGTTCAGGTGGTAGAATGCGTATCTAGCATGTATGAAGCTTTGGGTTCAAGCCACTATACTATATACACTGGGATGGCTAGACATTCACGAAATCCTAGCATTTAGAAGATGGATGCAAAAAAAAAAAAAAAAGGATCAGAAGTTCAAGGTTATCCTCAGCTCCCACTGGTTTGAGGTCAGGTCAGTCTGCAATATATAAGTACATAAGACCCTTGCAGTATGCACAAGGTCCTGGGCTTAATCTCTAAAGCTATAGTAAAAGAATTATATTTACTGACCCCATCCCCACCCCCATAGGTCCTCAAGAAAAGCTAATGTCCCAAACCAGTAAGCAAAATCCATCTTAGGCCTTCCTGTCAAAAAAAGAAAAGAAAAAGTGCTTCCCTTGAGCAATTTATGTTTAATGTTAGACATCACTGATCTGGAAGATTAATTTCTTTACTCACTTTACTCCAGAAAATGTATAGCCAACCCAGAGCTACAGATTTAATTTTATTCCTTTTCTCTCAAATAGTCTTTGGCTTAATTGATTTACAATTCTCTCAACTATATGTGTCTTAAAAAGGAGTGGGGTGGGGCTGAAGACATGACTAAGTGGCTAAGAACACTTAGTGCTCTTGCAGAGGACTAAAGTTCCATCCTGTGTACCCACATGGTTGCTCATAACCATCTGTAACTCAGGGATCCAATGAACTCTTCTGACCTCTAGTACCAGGCACTCATGTGGACATATACACACATGCTGGAAAACACTCATACACATAAAAATAAACTAATTTTTAAAACTCGAGAACTGCCCTGCTGTATCCTGAGTTTCCTTGTGGTCATCTATTATTATGGCCCTTACTACTTTTTGTGTCCTCTTTTGCCATGGACCTTGAGCCTTGGGTAGGGGACAGTTGCACACCTGAACTGGTTAAGGCAGTATGCACAAGACCTGAATGTGCTCAGGCCAGATAAAATTCCAGCACAGAAAATGTAGATAAACACTAAGTCCTGCGCCTGCCGAAGGAGCTCTTGGCAGTTGATTGCTGTTAGAGGGAGTAGTTTTCTTTAAGGCTGCAGCTTCTGGTAAATAAACCACCCTCCAGTGAAGGCCACAGGCCCAAAGAGTATACAGCAGCATAAACTGCACTTGGGGAAAAATAAAAAGTAACCAGACAGGCAAGTAGATACAAAGCTGGGTGGTCTGGGAGAAAGAGGGCTGAGAGTGGTTGAGTATGATTAAAATGCACTGTTCAAAATTCTGAAGAATTAATAAAAACTAAAGAAAGGTGGGATGGGGAGATGTGTAGTTAAGAGCACTGACTGGGGGCTGGAGAGGTGAGAGCACTGACTGCTCTTCCGAAGGTCCTGAGTTCAAATCCCAGCAACCACATGGTGGCTCACAACCATCAGTAATGAGATCTGACACCCTCTTTTGGAGTGTCTGAAGGTAGCTACAGTGTACTTACATATAATAATAAATAAATCTTTGGGCCGGGGCGAGCAGAGGTCCTGAGTTCAATTCCCAGCAACCACATCATGGCTCACAATCATCTATACAGCTACAGTGTACTCATATACATAAAATAAATAAATAAATCTTAAAAAAAAAAAAGTGTTCTTCCCAAGGACCCAGGTTCAATTCCCAGCACCACTCGGCAGTTCACAGCTGTCCAAACTCCACCAGATCCAAAGCCCTTCTCTGGACTCTACAGGCACCGAGAATGGACATGGTGGACTGGATTTCAGGAGTTCTTTTTCACCTGGAACTCCCTGTGTTCAGAAAGCGCTGTGGTAATCACTGGACCAGGGACTCTGTGCCCATCAGCCTGTTGAACTAATTTTCTCCCCCCCACCTCCCTACAGGCTCAGAAAGGATCCTATTCCCACCTATACTGGTATTAAGGATTAAGCTCAAGGCTTCCCGCATGCCAAGCAAGACAACGCATAAGGGAAAGGATCTTTGTATGTTACACAGAACTGTGTAGGCGAAGACACAGGGGACGGGTTGGGAAATATGTACAGAGTGAACATTGTTGCACAGTATTTTAGCCATATAGCTTATGAGCTTACAACACGCATGCGACAAGAGGTGGATTCACATTCCACCAGAATCACCACAGGAAAATCTGGGAGCAAAAGAGGAGAGCACAGGGAGGGGGAAGTGAGCGGAGAAAACCTCACTGAGTCTGTGATGCATGCACCAAGTTTCAAAGAAAGGTGCAGAAAGAAAGGGTAATCATGTATAAAAGTTAAAGAGAAGAAACATTCTGGAAACGGCCAACACAATACACATTCAGCAATTCACTCATCTAGGGTCACCAGATGGCAGGTCCGTCAAAGAGAATTTCTATGGCTACAGCACTAACCAGTGGCTAGAAAGGGAGGCAGAAGGGAAACAGACAGCCCTCAGTTGCTACAGTTAGGCTAAAAGAATTCTGAATTATGTTCAACAACGAGGAGGAAACACATGGAGCTCCTACATGAGAAATGAATGATCAGGGCAAAGCGCAGTAAACAGACTGAAGAGCAGAGGCGGAGCCCAGCCACGTGGTACTCAGCGACCCCAGGGTCTGACAGGGGGGTCACTGAGAAATAAACTATGGCCATTATAAAAATAAACAATACAGCCTTGAAATGGTTTTATTTTCTAATTACCACCACTAGAAAAAAGTTAAAAATAAAAGTTTCTGTTTGTGTGTGTGCATGTATGTATGTACATATGTGTGTATGTAGTAGACTCACCACTATTGGTGGCAGGACAGAGACTTGGGGGGCGGGGAGGGACAAACATACTCACACTTGAGACCACAGGAATCCTGGTTTCCTGCACAGTCTACACAGAAGCAAAGGCTAAGCAGTAACTAGAGTTCTGCCTGTCATGAAAATAACTTCAGCAGTAACAAAAATTACTTAATGTAGCAGAACAACTCAGTGGACAGACACTTGCTGCCATGTCTGATATCCTGAGCTCAATCCCTGAGACCCATGTGATCAAAGAACTGACTCCTGCAAACTGTTCCTGCCTTCTATGCTCGTGCATGCATGCTCATGCACACACACATATATGCACACACACACTAAAGAAATGTAAAGATTTAAGCTTATTTACTCCAATACATCTTATTGTCCTACCAGGAAATCATTAAAATTTACAGTGAGACCCTCACATTCATATTTTTGTGCTGTTGTAAATTATTCTCTGACCTCCACATGCAGTGTCTACACTCACATACATATACAAAATGGGAAAACATATGTAAATTTTTTTAAAAAAATTACATTGAAAATTGACAGTACTGAGGTAAAGACAGGCAGAAAGATCCAGGGACTTACTGGCTGACTAGTTAACTTAGCCAAATGGTGAGCCTCAGGTCCCAGTGACAGGGCCTGCCTCCAGACACAAAAGTAGACTGCTGTGTGTTTCACATGGACATGCATATATGTGCATTCACCTGCACACACACACACACACACACACTCACCTGCATACACAAACACACAAAAAAACCAACCCACATACCCATCTACAAAAGATTCAGTTCCTCAGGTGTGCAAGCCAACCTTGTGGGCGCTCAGTAGCTCTCTGTGAGTCTGGGAGCAGACATGTAGGCCTAGAAAGTAGGAAGCTATTTGGTTACTGCCCACTCCTACCACTGGCATTGGCGTTTACGGTTGAGCTTCTCTGGATATTAACGTCCAAAGTATTAGTGCTACAGAGAATGGTGCTACTAGCCACGACCTCATTATTGTAGCTTACTTTCTCAATTCCAATATAGGTTAAAAAAGGAAATCTTCAAATAATTAAATAAAATTGTGCTGTAGTATCTGACAAATGAAATACACTAAAACATATTTGTGGGATGAATATTCTCCTTCATTACCTAAGTAAAAAAAAATCAGTTGTCTGCAGTCTATGGAAGTCCTTAGGTACTATTTTCCTATTAACCATTTCAGGTTATCAGACTTTAAAAAGAAAAACGGAAAGCGGGGGTGGGGCTACTTTCAACCGTATATGTATTAGAAGCATTGCAGTATAAAGAGCATAAACTTTGCGGCCGGACAGTCTGGATTCAAATCCTGGTTCTATCATTTATTAGATGTGGGATCTTTGTTTGCTAAGTATTGGCTACTCTATAGTTCTGCAAAGCTGTCACAGAAAATAATACAGAGAATTTGCATACAACGCTTGGCACACCGTAGCTGTTCAATGACGATCTCCGTTAGAGACGCCAAAGTTGAAATTATGACTAAAGTCGAAAGTGAGGCTTTCTTAACGTTTTCCGTTTCCCTGTATCCTATACCTGAAAGGGGTGGGGGTGGGGGTGGTAATTTGAAGTTCTCAAAGGGAATACCTTCCATGCTGTCAAATTTACTAAAAAAGGGACCTAAATAAGAAACTTATCTACTCACCACGTAATTATGCAGCACAGGGGCAGCCAAGCAAACAGAAAAACACGAAGCTAGAGAGGAAGGCATTTTGCCTTACCTGCTTTTCCGTTTTCGAGGTGGTTTCTCCACTGTGCCAGACAGTCTACAGACCAAACAAATGAGACCCGTAACTAAGACAACACACCCTCCGCTTGCCTTGCCATGGGGCACTCCAGGTACCACCCTCGGGGGCCACAGGCCGACCACAGGTTGGCTCTGCCTACCCGTGACCTTACAAACACCCCTCAAGCAGGGCTCCCTTCCCTCCCATGACCAAGCGACCCGGGTCTCCCTGGCCCCCGAATGCTCTCGATTCCCTGCCCCAAATGTTCGGCTCCCCCAGCTCCCCCACCCCCGGTCGGCCTCATTGTCTGCCCAGAGCCGCAGGCCCCCCTAGATCCCCTCAGACCCGGCCCCGCCCCTCAGACCCAGCTCCCCGCATTCCTTGGCTCCCCGGTGGGGAGCGCGCCCTGGCTCCCCGCCCCATGAGCTGCTCTCCCTTGGCGCCCCCAAGATGCTGAGTGCCTGTACCCCCGCCCCTTCGGGGCTCGGCCGCTCGACACCACGGCCGCCACCCCCAGGCCCGCTTTCTGGGCCCCTCGCCCCTAAGCCTCCGCCTCGCAACGCAGTCCACCCCACCTGGGGGCCAGGCGACTCCGCGGCTGCTGGGACTGCCGGGCTCCTCTGACCATCCGGCTCCTGCTCCGCCGCGGGAGATGCTCCGGCGGCCGCAGGGCTCGCTCGGGAAGCTGAAGCAGCGGAGGCTGGAGTAGGTGGAGAGACGGGAGGAGGGCCTCGCGCCTCGGCCAGGCTTGCCGCGGGGCCCGGGCCCGCCCCTCCTCCATTTCTATTGGCCACAACGGCAGGGTATCCGAAAACCCGAACGCCGATTGGGCGCTTAGGTCGTCACGTCCCGCGCGGCCCACCCCGAGGTTTGGTTGAGACTGCAGGTGGCGGCAGAGGTGCCTTAAACACTGCTAGCAGAGCGGGAGGAGCCCTGAGCGCCTCCGTGTGTCCGAAAGGGGGATTTACATCTCCAGCGCCAGACACCTGCCTGCAGGTTATCCTTGGCTAGCATCCGGCATCCCAGACACCTCCCAGACACCTGCTAATTCCTCTGCCTCCGCACCGCTCCAGAACCAAAATCAAGCACTGCACTTTCTCCAGATACATTCAGAAGTTCGAGGGCAAAGCAGCTCTCTTTATTAGTCTTCTGAGTCACCTCGAATGCACTCCCTGCGGCTTAGTGTTACCCTTCAAAAAGGACTCGATCTCAAATTGGAATCCAGCAGTTTGGCTGCAGGAAAGATTCTAAGCTTGGGTGCAACCTTTTAAGAAAGCAGAATTTCTTTAATTACCGCGAAAAAAAGAAACAGCATTGCAAAAAGAACCAATTACAATAACCACAATGGAATGTATTCCATTTTGAAAAGCCTAAAAAGAACTACTTCTTGTATAAGCTAGCCATTCTGTGCCTATGCAGATGATTCAAAAATCTAACCAGTTAATCATTGTTTGGTATAAAATTTCACTGCATTTTTGACAGACCTAAGCATGCAAAACTACCATCATGTAAGTACAATTAATACTAGTAACCTTTTCTACTCTGCTCTAACAAAGAACTGTCTTTCAAAATATAGCAGATGTACATGTAATGCATCTGAAGGATATAATTCTTAAGATTTATGCAAATCTGTCTGGCAGATTCTAAGTTCATTTCTTCCTTTTGGGAGAAGGCATAAAGCTTTCTCTTGAGCCATTTTTATTTTATTAGAGCATATTTTTTTTTTTTAAAACCACACCAACAGTGTAGTGGCAGATATATGGCTTAGCAGAGTAAAAGGTGCTTGCAGTTCAAGCCCGACATTGTGGCTTGTCCTCGAACCCACAGAGGAATGCTTTCAAAGACTCTGACCTCCACACGCACATGGCATACACACACCTGCACACAATAGCAAATAAAAATGCATGAGGAATATCTCACAAATCTCCATAAATGGATAGTATCCCAAATATTGAGATACTATCAATAATAATTTGGTCCAAGGGGTTCTCCTTTATCTTATTATTCACCTTGCATCTATCTTCAATGCTGGAATTGTCTTCCTCTTATGAAATAATGGGATGCTGCCAAGTTGTAGGAGGATTCTATTTTTGCACTGTTGAATTTATGAAAGGGAGAAGGAGGGAGTAAAAGGAAGATAGGAGAGGAAGGGGAAGAATATGAATCCTGTGAATGAATGCTAGGACATTTAGGAGGCCAGACGACAGCTTGTGGAACCCCTTCCTTCATGTGGGTACTGGAGAATCAAAACCAGGTCAATGGGTGGCAAGCACCTGAATCTGTTAAACGACCTTGCTGGCCCACTGCTGAGGATGTAGCCTAGGACGCCCAGCATGCGCTCCTTCAGAACTGCATTTCTAGATGTTATGGAAACTTAAAATTTGTATTTGTGTGTATGGGTATCTTGCCTCCATGTAGCTTGTATGCCACATACGTATCAGGTGCCCATGTAGCATTCCTGAGATTGGAGTTACAAGTTGTGATTTATGGGTTGGGGGTGTTGGGAAATGAACCCCAGCCTTCTCTGGAAGAGTAGCCTGTTTTCTTAACTACATAGCCATCTCTCCAGCTGTTATAGGATTTTAAAAATAGCTTTGACTAGGAAAAATATCAAAAATCTGCTGTTCTTCCCAAATGATGTTAACTCTAGGACCACTAATCACGTCAATTTTATCCTATTTCCACTCACCTTAACCGTCCAGCAAGAAGAAATTAAGGATTTTCAGGGGGAGGAGCCCTGAGGTAATCTTGAAATATTACTAAAATCCTAATATCCAACATTTTCCATGATTGGTCAGTCTTCTCTGAAGCACAGCCAATTTGTCTACAGAACTGTTGCTCCTGGTTGTTGGGCCTTTCTATAATGAATACTTCATGTCATGTCCAAGTTCTACAATCTCAGCTTCTGGGCTCTTATAGAAAATATGCATATTCTATTACTGAAGCCCACTATTTCATGTCTCCTCCTGCACCAAACACTTCTTTTAAATCCCTTGTATTTAAAAGGCTACGCTGTGGGGCTGGAGTGATGGCTTAGTGGTTAAGAGCACATTTACTTGCAGAGGACCTGGGTTCAGTTCCTAGCTCCAACATGGTGTCTCACAGTCATACCTAATCCTGGATCTGATGCCCTCTTCTGAACTCTGCAAATAACATAAATGCAAGCAAAAAACATTCATTCACATAGGACAAATAAACTGTTTTTTTTTTTAAAGCTATATTGTTAGTAATTATGTTTCACTCTGGGATCCTTTTCCTAATCACACTGGTTTTGGTTGGGTCCTCAGTAAACAGCAGCTTTGGGTCAAGTACCAGCAATTTTGTGGGTGCTATTTTTAATACTATAATCAACTTCACTATATTCCTTTTAGAACAGAAATAAAAGATCAGAGAATTCAATTTGTTCAGTGTCATACAGCTGCAAAAACCAATAGTGCTTAAAATAGAAGGCTGGAGCAGTCCCTGTGGTGTGCCCTCAGGGTTCATGTCCCAGTTCTCCTATGTGACCTTGACAAGTTACTGGTTCTCTCCAAGCCCATTTCTTCATGTATGTTGGGTAGTGGGGAAGCAGTGAGGAGGCAGAGGTCCACAGCAAGGCGCCGCAGGACGTGGCTGGGAATGGTGGAGCATGCCTTAAATCCCAGCACATGGAAGTCCACTTGGAAAACCACTTACCTAGCATGCATAAAGCCCCAAGGCCATGAGTTCCTTCCTCAGCACTGCAACATAGGATATGGTTAGTTAGCATCCGCCTAAAATGTTTGATTATAGATTTAAATATATATTCCACTCTCACTTATATACAAAATGTGAGAACCATTATTAGGTACTCACCGAGTGGCATATATTATACAATAAATGTTTTTGTTAAAATATATAAAGGAAATTGTGTATAAACCTCATACTTTGTTTAATCTACACACAAATTTGCATAGTTAAAACAATGCATGTTAGTAATCTAAGCACAAACTTATTCTCATAAGAAAGGCACATATTCATGCAATGAAGGAAGCTTGCATTGTTCTAGGGACTTTTCAAATGTTTCTGTGTTGGAACAATCAATAGTGCTTTTAAGAAACTGGAACACTTAGCCCATAGGCAAATGCAGGGGGAAAAGGGTTAGTTCTGTTTACCAGTCAGGCAACCAAGTGAAAAAGCAAGCATTTCTTTGAAAACATAAATTATATGAAATGCTACCTTCTTCTCAGGGAATTCTATAGACTGTATTAGATAAAATTATTTTTCACAAACTTCCTATAATCTTTTTATTAATTGACACCGAGGGAATGTAGCACCGTTCACTCAAAGAACTGAAGGTGCTTTACAAACATTAGCATTTAAAAAACAATGACATTTAAAATTTGGATTCTTGTAGATAAATCTTGTAGTTAAATCTCTTCAACTCTGTACATAATTTTCTGGAAGCTGACAAATGTGATTTTACTTCTGACAATGGCAGGCTTTCACAGTACAGGCATTTTCCAGCACCAGGGCTGGGGTCACAGAGCAAACACACACAGATCTTAAATGCAACGAACATTTTGAACCTTATTTCAAAAGCAAATCTCAGCATTTAAGATGCCAAAATCTTTCAACAGTTCTAGACATCCAGATGGAATAGGAGCAGGTACAGGTTGTATATTAGATGTAGTGAAGGCTTTTTAGGATCACGCACAAGGGAACACATTTAAAGAAATGAGATTCTTCAGGGAGAAGCATTGACCTATGGAAAGCTAGCCAGGAGTCTATCAGCCAGTGAAGAAAGGGAGAAGATGGCAATTCAGAGTAGACAGTTCTTACTGGAGCCTAGAACGCTTTATTAGAAACCAGGTATATCACAGGCAAATAAAAATAGTTCTTAGCTCCATTGATACAACAGAAGGGATTTTACATTCGGCCTAGATACAGGGAGGAGCAGATTCCCTTGCCTACAGATCTCTGGCTTGCAATTATCTCCCACAAGATTACTCTGTATAATACATAGCCCTTGTTTAGTAGAGGGATCCAAATATTCTTTTTCAGGCTTACAAAGTCCAATACATTCACTCTCTCTTTCCTTCGCAAGTCTAATAGCAAAAACTACTTTTTCCATGCTCCAAAGCCATTATCAGTGGAAGAATAGTCAGGCAAAACAGAGATGGCAGTTAAGGAATGGACAGAATATTATTGGCACATGCCCAGCTAGTGACAAACAAATGCAGTACACCATGACTTGAAAATAAGTCACATTACAAGGAGAATGAAAACAACTACATCAACTAAGCTAAGGAGTGTGAAGTGGAAAGGCGATTGGGAGTTACTGGTTTTACTGGTACAACTTAAAAGCAGTGGAGGGCAAGTACTTAAATACAACTTATGGTAACATGAACAAAAAAATACTGCAGAGCTGTTCAAACACCACACCAAGTTGTCTGCATCATTAATTCCAGTGTTTCACAATTAGTAAAATACATAGCTACATATTCCTGTGAGATAAAAATACCTTTCCACCTGAATTACACTGGGGTTAGGGTAGTAACACAAAGCCACTGATCCACTATTAGTTCAAGTGTGTGCATCAAATATGTCCGCCACTTCTTTCATAGAGCTACACAATTAAAAACTGTACAAGGAACTGGGTGGGTGGGGACACATAAAATCAAAATAATATTGTGCTCATTCAGTAAAAGAAACCCTGATGAAAGATTACTTGCCAAGAAGCTTAGACTATTAAGATCTTTATTGCATTTTTAGATAACCTGGAAGTTCTTATCCTGAAGGGGAAAAAGTTGTTTTAAAAACTACCTGAACAGATGCTAAAGTGCTTTATCAATCAGCTTCACACAGATTTCCTGGGATGACAAGAAATTATAAAGGGATACCAACAATTTCATAAGATGGTATATCCCCAAATCATCTATGACTACAGTCATAAGAGATAATGATATACTTGTCCTTATTAAGTGGACAATTATATATCAAGAACTGATCATCACAACCCTTTAGATAGTCAAGTTACAAGCACAAAGCTGAAATATGGTATGACAGACCTTCACAAGAGAACAGTCTGTTTCTTCTCATACTTTAAATAATCTGCTTCAGATTATAGTTTACAAAGACAAGGGTTCTGATTGTTCAGCCTTTAAAATTGCAGTTAAAAACTGAATACTTTGTAAAAGTTAAGGTCAAGGGTTACAGTGAGAGGATGCTTGCTACTGAAAAGCACATGTGTTACTCGAGGACACTCACGACAGAGTGTGGACTGGACTGAGCACATTCGACTCAACTGGTATCAAACCAGCACATCAACGCTACAAGTATTAAATGTTTTTTTCTAATACTATAGAAATAAAAACATTAATATGGCAGTCATGTTCTTTAGGCACAATTTAGTGATTTTTTAAAAAAATATTGAATATTAATTGAAATTTTTAACTCAACCAAAGGGTCAAAAACTCAACAAAGAAAACGAAAAAGAAAAAAAAAAGAAAGAAAAAGTAAGAAAGAAAAAGTAACTTTCAGCTAACAATGTAAGTTTAAAATTTCTAACACTTAACCTATCTTGGTTTTAAGATTATTTTATTAAAAAATACAAGATTTCTGAAAAAAGATCAGTACAATTATCTTAATGTACAAATTCATAGCTGTATCAGTTTTTAACTAAAATTTAAAAACACAACAAGGAGGGCAGCCCTTTAGACCAATTTATTTTATACCCTTTTAAAACATCAAATTATCATCCAACAAAGGACAGTGAGGTTTACAGCCAGGACCAAGGTACACGACTCAGGCATATGCAGTCCATCCTGCCCACTGGACAACTTTGCTGCTGAAATTTCTTAAACCCTACCAAACAAAAACAGAAGGCTGGCTGATACAAATGAGGAGGATTTCCATGTAATTGTCAATTGGCTTTTTAAAAAAAGAAATGCTTCCTGTCTCCCCAGAACAGCAAAAAAGCAAGAGCTACATGCAGCAATGTGAGTATTAAGACATTTCTCAAGTCTTCTCAAACGAGTCCAAGGTGGGGATAGGATGAGTGACAAAATTGATAGAAAAACACTGCTATTGACACCATAACAAACAATAAATTTAGATAATTTAAAATTAAAAAAAAAAAAAAGGCAAGAGGCAGCATTTCAGCAGCAAAGTGCTCAATAAAAAGTATATTGTAGAGGGTACAAGAAAGTCAGGGTGAAAGAGGGCATCGCGGGTGGGCGGGTGGGCCAGGGCAGGGCAAAGGCCTCAGAGGAAGTACGGCGTCGTGGTTCTGGGGGGAATAACACGTTCTGAATCTGGAACTGCTCGGAATAACTTTGGTTCTCTCGTATTGACATCTTTGAAGACCATGATGGAAGCAATGTTTCCACAGCGATAGCAGTAGTTAGGAGCAGACCACACTGTGACCAGCTTCTCGTCAAACATAAACTTATAACCTTCGTGCACAAGCTGATGAGCTCGGCAGATGAGCTTTAAGTTGTTGATATGAACAAACTGAAATTTAGAAAAGCTTTGTAAGTATTTCATCTAAGTGGTTAATAACCATTCCCAGTAGCAAGTACCACACATAAAGTTATCATGATTCTAGACCACATTCTATAATCATCCCCAAAGTTTCCAGTCAGTTTGGCCCAAGTCTATTTTGAAGTACAAGGTGCACAATTCCACGTTTCTGAGGCCAGTGCAGTAATTACCACCGGTACTCTCAGCTACTTGGGAGGCTGGGTAGGAGGATCACTTGTGCCCACAAATTTGAAACCTACCTCTGCAACACAGAGACAGCACATCTTTAAAACAGTAATAGTAACAGTGTAGTAGTAGTAGTAGTAATAGTAGTAGTGATGATAATAATAATAATAATAATGATTTAGATGAGAAGGTTGGTAGACAGGTAAGTAAGAACCTATCACCAAGCCTGATAACAAGAATTCGATCCCAGAACCACAGGGTAGGAGAAAACTGACTCCCACAAGTTGTCCTATAACTTTTTCACATCCCTCTAAAAAGTATGTGTGTGTGTGTGCGTGAGCATGTATACACACACACACACACACACACCATGTTCACACAAAAACATGTTCACACATAGAAATAAACAAACAAGCAAACAAGCAAACAAACAAACACCACAGAAAACGCTAGAACTGAGAGTTTAAGACCAGCTCCCACAACCTAGTTAAGAACTGTATCAGCCGGGCAGTTGTGACACACACCTGCAATCCCAGTACTCTGGGAAGCAGAGGCAGGCAGATTTCTGAGTTCGAGGCCAGCTTAGTCTACAGAGTGAGTTCCAGGACATCCAGGGCTACACAGGTAAAAAAAGAAATTTCTAGGGAAAATAATTACATAATTACTATCAATTAAAAAGCAAAGGTTTTCTACTTAATAGCTTCATAATAATTCTACTTTCAATATTATTATATAAGGGTTTACTGCATGCCACAAAGAAATTATCCTTCTTTACAACCTAAAGGAGGAAAAGGTCCAGACTGAGTAAAACCTTTCCGTAATTGAGGGCACCCCAACGGTCCCGGCGCCTGGATCTCTGGCTCCGTTATGTTGGAACTATCTGGACAGAGCCTCGTCCCCGTGCCTGCAAATGCTATTCGCTCACACACTTGTGCTTGGCTCTTTGGACGTATGCATCGCTTTGTATGTGTATATGACAACTAGGCTCATAATTTGATAAAGCTGTAGTCATAAAATAAAAGCTTTTTGTTTGTTTTGAGACAGGGTCTGTGTAACTCTGGTTGTCTGAACTCACTATGTAGACCAGGCTGGCCTAGTCTACACAGATGTCAGAATTTCTGTGTATAGCTTATTTGTAACTTATTTACCCTAAAGTTTTAGCAAACAGTTTCTGAATTTTAAAACTGTTGCTGTATTCATGTACCCAGCACTGTAGATGATCAGAAATCAAAGATTGTAATCATAGTATGTTTTGTAAATTTTAAACAAGAAATTATATTATATAATTACTATCTAATTGTTCATCCTAATGGTTCTTGTTTTCACCTAGTCATTCAGTACAGAACTCAGAACAATATTGGATTCTCATGTGTGTTATTTTAAAATTTGAAATCAGACTAGAGAGATGTTTTAGTGGTTAACAGCAATGGCTCCTTTCCCAGAAGACAGGGGTTTGAGTCCAGCTACTACACAGCAGCTCAAAACCACTTGCAACCCCAGTCCTAGGACCTAACACTCTCTTCTGAGCCCTCAAGCATTTCATGCACATGCTGCACAGACAGAGATACAGGCAAAACAATCTACACACATAAATAAAAAAATAAAGATTATGCCATGCATAGTGGTGCACACCTTTACTGAAGGTGGGGTGGGGTGGGGGGGAGAGGCAGGCAGATTTCTATGAGTTAGAGGCCAGCCTGGTCTACATAGTGAGTTCAGACAACCAGAGTTACACAGACCCTGTCTCAAAACAAACAAACAAACAAACAAACAAACAAACAAACAGCTTAAAAATTGTTTTTAAAAAAAATAAGTAAAATAAAATTTGAACTCAACCGGGATTAGACTGTCAGAATATATGTATGTTTCAGGGTATATGACCTGCCATTAAGACAAAAAAACAAAAAAGTTGCTATCTTGTTTTGGTGATCCTGTTATTTAACTATTATTTTAATAATATCAGCAGATAATGCTGGAATAGGTACTTTCACTAATAATCTCATTGAACTATTCAGGAAGCATAAATCAATTAACTACAGTAGAAATCGGATACCCAATAACAACCATAATTTTAATAAATTAGGCTATGAGTTTAATAGATGAGCTCACCATTATTCTTTTACTAATCAAAGAATTATTTTCCAAAATTCTTATCTTTACCTCATTTGTGACTTTTGCTCCAAATAGCCAACCTGCTCCTCTGGGACTGATTGCCCAAGTATCCACATCTTCAGGATCTGACCACACCAGGTCACAAAATGCTCCTTTGTGAGGAATTTCCTGATTTCGTTCAATAGTTCGAATTTGATCCAGTGTTTTGATATCAGGAGATAAACCGCCATGAACACACAAAATCTGCTCATCTATTAACTAGAAAAAAAAGAATAACAAAGGATAATTATAAACTCAAATTTAGTCATGTATAATTCAACAATAAATACTAAAACTAAGTAAATGGTCACGACTGCTAAAAAAGTGTAATGTTACTGGCAAGAAAGTATCTGAAGCTCTAAGAGATTCATATAAACTTACAGCTGCTACTGTGAGCATGTCAAAAACTTTGGTACAGTATCTCCAGGCATTAGCATTTCCATATTTGGTTTGGCACTCATCTGTGAAGAAAACAAATGTTCTCATTAATGAAAGCTATTATCTAAGAATACACATATCCTAATGAAGACTGCCTGGGATATAGCTCAGAGGCAGGTGCTTTCCTTGCACGTTAAACCCCAGTTCAATCTAGAGTACACGTACACATACATATAAACAATAAGACTGAGCAGGAGAGATGGCTCATCTGCTAAGAGCACTTGATGCTCTTGCAGAAGACCTTGGTTCAGTTCTCAGTAGCCACATGGCTCAAAGCTATCCCTAGTTCCAGTGACTGGATGTTGTACTCTCTTTTGGCCTCTGCAGGCACAGGGCACAAATGTGGTACACACACAACATTTAGGCAAAACACTCATGCACATAAAATAAAAGATAAATAAATCTTTAAACACTATGTTCTCTAAAGAAATTATAATCTTTTTCATTCCAGGAATGACCCTAAAATAAAGTTGGAAATATTAACCAAAATGCTATCAAGAGGAAGCAAATTATTGATTTCACATAACTCAAACCAATGCTTTGGTCAGTTATATTAACACCAAATAACTCTATAAAACAGTGCATTCCTTTAATATGAATGCCTTATTCTAGGAGGATAATCAAGTCAAATAAGCTTGAGAACTCTTAATTATAGGAGCATAAGTAATTCCTATCCAACCTTCCTCAGGGCAAAGTTGTCTCTTGAGATAACTTCTGAAAACTGCAACTAAATTCTACATCTAGTCAAGTTCTAACAGGCAGAACTGATTAGACTCAGAAAGGGTCAGATGGCTTACTAGTTAAAGGCATTTGCCCCCAAGCCTGATGGTCTGACTTTGAACCCCAAAATCCACACGGTAGAGACAAATAACCAAGAAGTCCTTCAGGTTGTCCTCTGACCACTGACATACACACATATATGCACACACATTCTCAAGAGATCCACTCTGTTTCCTGAGTCCCGAGAGTAAAGGCATGAGTTACCACAGCCCAGGTTCATACATTCTCATAGACATTTATAGGAAAACGTGAGCATGTACACACACACACATAAATGTAATTAAACAAATTCAAGCCTCCAGTATATGTTTTCAGTATGAATTAAGCAACCAATATAATTAATAGCTATTTATGGCCTTAAAGCACTGTAAATCCCATGGTAATTAAAATTATCTTTCCCCTGAGTAACTACTTACCTTGTTGTTAGATAAAACTACTAGCTGAACACACTTCTGAGAAAGAAAAAATTCAACACCAAATTTGGTACTGTTAGAATTCCTTTCAGCCAAAACATACTGACTGAAAGATCTTATTCCCTCTGCCTTTTTACTCCTTTGCCCTACACTGAAGACTGCAGTGGTGTAATTACACACATAAAACATTTCTCTATCGTTTTTTTTTTTTCTTATACACATATTTTTGAGTATCTGTAATCTAAGTCTAAAATTTAAAATGCTGCCAAAAAAAAAAAAAAAAGCTAAATCTTTTAAGGATCACAGTAACATGCACAGCAAATTTTATAAATGACCTCAATTACAATGGAATCACACTAAAAATAAGTATTGGGAGGCTGAAAATAAACTGGGAGGTTGTGGAGTGAGGGCTCAGAAGCTAAGGCCATTCAATGCTCTTGCAAAGGACCTGTATTCAGTTTACAGCATATACCTCATGCACAGACATACACTCAAGCAAACACTCAGACACATAAAATAAAAATGCACATAATTTCTTTTTGGTTTGTGTTTTTTTGAGAAAAGGTTTTACTGTGTAACAGAGCCCTGGCTATCCTGGAACTCCCTTTGTAGACAGACCATTCTGGTCTCAAACTCACAGACATCTGCTTGTCTCTGCCTCCCAAGGGGATTAAAGGTATGTGCCATCATGTCCGGCAAAAATGAACAAATCTTAAATAAAGTACAGATGTGGTGGTGCATGTCTTCAATTCCTGTACTTGGGAGGCACAGGCAGGTAGATCTGATGGAGGTCTGCACAGGAAATTCTAAGCCATCCAGGGATGTAATGGTGAGCATATTAAAATACACACTTCTCTCTCTCTCTCTCTCTCTCTCTCTCTCTCTCTCTCTCTCTCTCTCTCTCTCTCTCTTACATATTTTTAAATAAAGATTAGGATACAACCAAACTGACAACCTAGTTTAACCCCCAGAACTCATATCTTGAAGAACCAACTACTATAAAGTATTTAAACTATGTCTGACCTCCACACATGGCCATGGTGCAAACACATTAGCACTAGTATACACACACACAGATGTTCTAAATGTTTATTTTCACATTCCTTTAAAACAAATAAGCAGGATGTTGTGGCCAACACCTTTAAAATCAGTGCTCAAGACATAAAGGCAGACAGATCTGAGTTCAAGGCCAGCTTGATAAAATAGTTCCAGGACAGCCAGAGCTAGGTAGAGAGATCCTGACTAAACAAAATAAAAAAACCAAACAAACCTACAAACAAACAAATAAAGGATATATATCTATAATCCCAGAATCTGGGAGATTAAGGCAGGAGGATTACCATAATTTTAAGGCCATTATGGACCTGACTTTTTGACCAGCCTGGGCTACAGAATGAGACCCTGTCCATAAATGGGTAAGTAAGTAAGTAAATAAATAAGTGTTCAGTAATTTAGGAGAATTACTGAATGTTTGAGGCTAACTTGAGACATACAGTGAATTCTAAGCTAGCCTGATCTACAGAATAAGATTCTTGTCAACTAAACAAACAAACGTTTCATATGTCTTATCTGAAATATTTCTTCCCATGTGAGTACTCAGGCATTTAAGAGACTAAGGCTGGCAGTAAGACTCCCCGAGAGTTCAAGGCCAGCCTGGCCAAGCAGAAAGATCTATGTAGCAAAATCCTATCTCAAAACTCCAGAAACAAAGAAGAAAAAAAAACAAACAGGGTTGTGTTTCATAGCATTTCAGATTTCAGTTTGAGCTTGAGTTGTAGCTTAGTGACAAAGTGTTGGTTTTGTATGCCCTGGGCATGTGCCCTACATGAAACAAAAGTATCGAAAATCTGAAACTTTCAAGTGCTAGATCCACAATCTGAAACTTTTGAGTGTCACAGTGGTGCTCAAAGTTTCAGACTTTACAGATGATGACCTGGGGTTGTGAATTTTCAGATTAGAGATACTCAATCTGTATACAAAATTACTTTTTGACTACATATTATATATATTATATAAAAATTATATTTTATGGACTGGAGAGATGGCTCAGCAGTTGAGCACTGACTGCTCTTGCAGAGGTCCTGAGTTCAATTCCCAGCAACCACATGGTTGCTCACAACCATCTGTAATAGGATCTGATGCCCTCTTCTGGTGTGTCTGAACACAGCGACAGTGTACTCATTAAAGAAAATAAATAAATCTTAAAAAATTGTATTTTATATATTATATAATGAAATTATATATTATATATATATAACATAACTGTTAAGATTTGTGTCTTATCCTAAAGAAATCTCATGTTTTCCAAACATTTCAAAATCTTAGCATTTAGGAGACTACCACAGAAAGGCATGTCATCAAGGCCCCCCAGGAAGACAGTAACTTCTAGGCCACTTTGGGCCTCTATGGTTCTCTATGGAGATAGCCTGTCAAAAACAAACAAAACCACTAAAAGATTAAGGAAGTAAGAAAGCCAGCTAAGAACACAGCATAGCATTAAGGAAGGACTGGGGATCCAGCTCAGTTGTAGAGTACCGGCCCTAGATTACATAGGTTCTGGATTCAATTGCCCACACTGACCAAAAGAAGAGGCGAGGAGAAGGGGTGCAGATGGGGCCACGTGCAGATAAACCCCAGGTTTAATGTGCACAGTACCCACCTTCAGTACTCTGTACAGTCCTGTGGTGAATTTGATTACAATGTTTGAAGTGAGATCTAGCAATCTACATTTATTATTTTTTTTTAAATTGGTGTTGGAAAGATAGCTCAGCAGTTAAGAATGAGCCGTAGACTGGAGTCAATTCCCAGTACCCATCAGGCAACTCATAACTGGAACTCCGGAGGAACCAATGCCTCTGGACTCTAAGAACACCTGAACACATTCATGTACATACACCTACACACATGCACACACAAATCTAAACATAATTAAAGATCATACAATAATTTTTTAAAAATGTTGTTTATTCATTCTCTGTGTGTCCTGGAAGTTATGTTGTAGAATGCACATGTGGAGGTCAGAGAATGACCTTCTCTCAGTCCACCATGTGGGTAGGCCCTGGCAATCAAACCAGGGTTACTAGGCTTAGCAGTGAGTGCCTACCCACTGGGTCACCTCACAGGCCCACCACATGCATGTTTGACAAGCAATCAGTGATGACAAAGAGGGAAACTTAGTATTACATTCCTTTTTTACATTAATTTAAAAAGATGTATACCAAAGCCTTAGTTACAGTATTCAGCCTTTCACAATATGGCAAGATTTTCAGTTGATTGGGGAAATGTGGAGTAGAGCAAAAACAAAACAAAACAAAACAAGTCAAATCAAAATACATATATGAGTTATACAACTCCCCCATCCCCCAAAAGCAAAATACCACTCAGAATCAGAGAAAAGAAGGTCTTACCATAAAATCCATACACCTGTGTTATCTGTCTACTCTCATGATTTCCTCTTAAAAGTGTAATACGGTCAGGCCACTTAGCCTTTAGTGCAAGAAGATAAGTGAAGGTCTCCAAACTATAGTAACCTCTGTCTACAAAATCACCCTGTAAAGTAAAAGTTTATAGTTACAAACTGTACAATAGCCCAGCAGCCCAAAAGAACAACAATACCTGCACATTGCTTTAAAAAACAATTTCGTAAGATATTATTTAAAAACAGGAGTTATTTCTCTACAAGCTTGAGGAGCTCTGATCCCTAACATGGATGTAAAGATGGCTGCACATGCCTGTAACCCAAGCACTGGGCACGGAGAAGGTGGGTAAAGCCTAGGAGCCGCCAGCTGGCTAGCCTGCTGGAATCCAGGGTTTCTGCCTCAGAAACAGATTCTGTTTTCTTTCTTTCTTTCTTTTTTTGGTTTTTTTTGTTTTTTGGAGTTGGTTTTTTCGAGACAGGGTTTCTCTGTATAGCCCTGACTATCCTGGAACTCACTCTGTAGACCAGGCTGGCCTCGAACTCAGAAATCCACCTGCCTCTGCCTCCCAGAGTGCTGGGATTACAGGCGTGCGCCGCCGCCACCACCACCAGGCAAGATTCTGTTTTCAAGACAATAAATCAGAAAGTAAGCCTGGTCTACTTAGAGAGCTTCAGGTCAGCCAGGACAACACAGTAAGACCCCCTTACAAAACAAACAAACAAACAAACAAACAAACAACAACAGAAAAAACCCCTACATATATAAAATACTATTTACACTGCCAGCTAATGTCTGACTTAGACCAATAATATACCAATATTCAAAAATAGCTTTAAAAAAATCATAATAGAGTTTGAGAGGCAGCTCAGTAGTTAAGATCAATGACTGCTTTCCCAGAGGACCCCAGTTCTATTGCCAGCATCCACATAATAGCTAACAACATCTGTAACTCCAGTGCCAGGGGATCTGACATTTTCTTCTGGCCTCCATGAGCACCAAGCATGCATGTGGTAACAGACATACATACAGGCAGAACACCCATAAACATAAAAAAAATTTTTTTTAAAAACTTAAAATATTAAAAATAATTAGGAGAATTTTGTAAAGGCACTTGTTCTTGCAAAAGGCATGGGTTTAATTCCCAGCACCCACATGTGGTTCACAACCATGTGCACTTCAAGTTCCAGAGGATCCCATGCTCTCTGTTGACCTCTTCAGGCATAAGCTACACATGTGGTGCAGACACACATGTAAGCAAAACACTCATATACATTTTTTTATTAATGGGCTGGAAAGATAGCTTAGTGGATAAAGCGTAGGTATGAGGCCATACTAAAACTCAATCCACAGAATCTACATAGAACAGCAGGCATGGTGCCACGTTCTGATAATCTAGTACTGGGGACACAGGCAGAAAGAACTTGGGACTTGCTGTGAGTCAGCTACGCCTACTTAGGGAGTTCCAGGAAGTGAGACCTTCTCTCAAGAGCAGGCGATGGCACCTAATGATGGCACCTAACAATGTCTACGGCTGTCAATGGCCTCCATGCGTGCACACACAAAGACACTAAGACTCAGAAAAAAAAAAATTCAACATTATATTCAAAAAGGAAAGTTAAAAAAATCCACCATAATAGCAAGTTTGTATTAGAAAAAGTATGATAGAACAAACTATCCTTGCATGTATTCATCCATTTACAGACTAGAATAGGGGCTCCATGTGGTCTTCCTGCCACACTGCTGTGACAACCAGTCCTATTTATACAGTGGTTTACAAATAGAACAACTACATGCAACTGGAAGATATGACAATATATAGAAAAGTACACTCACCTTTTCATACATTTAAATAGCAATTATTATAGAATTTTCATGTAATAAGTTAGGTCCTTTTATTTTAAATAAGCACTTGGTATTAGTAGTGTTTACATACCATAAATATGTAGTTTGTGTCAGGAACCTGACCTCCAGTTCTGAACAGTTCACAAAGATCATAAAACTGTAAAAGAAAAGCAATGTACGCTAATTACAAATTCTTATGCAAGAGTAAGATAAATTTGGATTAAGATATGTAAAGAGACAGTTTAATAGACTTCAAATATTTCCATTTGAAAGAAGAAATAAATTATATTCAAAACTGCAAAGAATCTAATTCCTAAACCTAAAAACCACTTAGAAGTCTTCAAAAATTTTAGTTCATGAATGGAAAAACAAATTGGTAGAGACTTGAGAGGTAGCTCAGAGGTTAAAAGCACTGGCTACTTTTCCAGAGAACCCAGGTAAGCCTTGAATTTTGCAATTCTGCCTCTGCTTCACCAAGGGGAGCAGTGTTTGTTAGCATTCTCATATAATAGTGCATACTCTACTTTTAACACTATTTTATTTTATTCTACTTTTAATCCAGCAAGAAAAATAAAGATTAGTTTACCATATGAAATCTAAAATCATATTAGAATGAATGTAACACCATACAACAGTGTGGCCAACCTACTGCCACCTGCTCTGAATAAATGACACAATGGTCATTAGGAATATGAAATGATACTTCTTTATATGCCACTGAAATATCTGCTAACATCACCAATTATTAGAAAAGTCTTTAAGAAGTATCAGAAACTTTCAGGCACTGTAGGACACTTCTTTAATCCCTGCACTTGAGAGGCAAAAGTGGGTGGAGTTTTAAGCCAGGCTGGTTTACATACATAGTGAGTTCAAGGCCAGCTGGAGCTATATAATAAGACCTCATATTAAGAAAATGAGTTAGGTCTACAGAGTTCGTTCCAGAACAGCCAGGGCTATACAGAGAAACCTTGTCTCAAAACCCTACCTGCACCCCCGCCCCCTAAAAAAAGAAAAAGTGTTAGAGTCATGATTATACTGAAACTTTTCCAAATCCAAAATTTTCATTAGTAAACTCAAATATTGTACTAGCAGCAAATAATGTCAACTGTTTCCTTTCAAATTACTAATTTATGTCGTCCTTCATCTTTACAAATATCCAAGTCTAAGTAACTATAGTTTGTCACTTTTCTCTCAAATAAAAAGCAGTATTAGATTTTTTTTAAAGCAGCTTAAAAAATATTTATTTACTCACTTTACATCCTACTCACTGCCCCCTTCTGTCACTCCCTCCCACAATCCTCCCCCATTTATCCCCTTTCTCCTCTGAGTAGGTGGGGCCTCCTGGGTATCCTCTACAAGCAGCTTTGTTCAACTCATGATTCGAAGTAGCCATGAACACTTTTCCTTGAGACAAACCTCCGTGGCCTGCAGCAGGCAGGCTTCACGCGTGCTCCCTAGCACAGCCCACGGAGCAGCCCAGAGCTGTGCATCCTCCAGCACCAAGAGTTCCTAAAGATATTTACCGCTTGAATGAGGACAATCTTAAGCAAAACTTGTGTCACTCCCCTTAGTCAAAGCAAAGCACAAGAAGTTTTGTTGTTGTTTCTTTTGTATTTGGTTCTTTGAGGCAGGGTTTCTCTACATAGTCATTAGCTGTCCTGGAATTCACTATGTAAACCATGCAAACCCAGAACTTAGAGTGCTGGGATTAAAGGTGTGCACCATCATACCCTGTGCACTATATGTTTTACACACACACACACACACACACACACACACACACAGACACACACACACACAGACACACACACACACACAGTTTTTGAGCCCTGAAGTCTATAATCTATTGCTTAGATCATAATGCCAATGTTTCTCATCATGTTACTGCCAATATGTTCATTTCGAATCACAACTTGATCCTGAAATTAAAGACTGCAATCTCATAGATTTATTTTTTACCTGTTAAAAAGTCTTGGTCATATGGTATGGTGGCACACACCTGTTATGCTACCACTAATAAGCTGAGGCAAAAGGATCCCAAGTTTCAGGCCTCAAAAAACCAAGAGGGGCTGGAGAGATGACTCAGAAATTAAGAGCACTGGCTGCTCTTTCAGAACACCTGGCTTTAGGTCCCCGCGCCTATACTGCAGCTAACAACCAGCTGTAATGCCAGACTCCAGTTCTAAGAAATCCAATGCCATCTTTCAGCTTCCATAGGCACAAGGTGTGCAGAAGAAATACCCATATACATTTAAAAAAAAAAAGCCAAAATACAAATAGAAGAAGCTCCTATTTATGATCCTAGTACTTAGGCAGCTAAGGTAGGACTGCCACTGTCTAGAAAAGTGCTTGAAAAAGCAAAAAGGAAATAGCTTTGCAGGTAGCTAAATTTTTGTTTTGTTTTGAAATTTATGAAGCAGCCTCTATTCAGGAACAAATTAGACACATCCGTCCCCCCACCCCCCACCACCACATTAGGAAGGGAACTTGCAGAGAGTCAGTAGAGTGGTAGAGTGATGGTTCATTAACATATTCCAGGTCCTACAGTCCCAATTACAATGCAAGTACACAGCAGGGTTCCTGGTGATGAACTTCTACAGAGTCAAGTAATGTTAGATCAGAGGTGGAGCACTGACAGTACAATCTAATGTCAAAGTGTAATCTCCAGTCAGTGCTTCAGAATTCTTAGAAACAAAGCCAGCAGGTGTCGGCTGAAGAGATGGCTAAGGGGTTAACAGCCTGCACCACTCTTCCGGAGGACCAGAGTTTAATTATTGGCACCCATATCAAGTGGCTCATTACCATCTGTAACTCCTACTCCAGGAGACCAACTCCTCTGGCCTCAAAGGGCACCTGCATACACATGCACATTACATTACACAACATGCACACAATTAAAAATAATAAAAAAGTTAAAAAAATAAAATGAATAAAAAAAGTTAGCAGGTATTCCAGATCTTACAGTCCCAATGGAAAAAAAATGAACTAAATCTTTTTCTTTTTCCTTTTTTGTTTATTAATCATTCCCTTTGTTTACATCCCAAATGATATCCCACTTCCTGGTTACCCCTACACTACCACCCCTCCCCCATACACCCTCTTCCTTCCCTTCACCTGTAATGAGGGTGCTCCCCCCCCTCCTACCCCACCGCTAGCATCCCCCCCACCCTGGGGGCATCAAACCTCCCCAGAACAAGGTCCCCCCCTCCCACTGCTGTCGGGCAAGGCCATCTTCTGCTACACATGTACCTGGAGCCATGGGTCTCTCCTGGTCCACTCCTTGGTTGGTGGTCTAGACTTTGGGAGAACTGGGTGGTCAGGCCAGCCTATGTTGTTCTTCCAGTGGGGTTACAATGCCCCTCTGCTCCTCCAGTCCCTCTGCCAGCTCCCCCTCCAGGTTCCCTAAATCTTTTTCATCTCATTCTACCAGTGACTTGTTACAAGATTATGCAATATTTCTCTTCTGAACTTTTGCTATTCTCACTAAAGAAATTAGCATATTTTAATAAGACATAATTGAGTGATCAAGAAGAAAGTACTTAAAATCAAACCATCTCATGTTAACTGTAATTACTATGAGTGTCTATGTTTATATTTTGCATCTTCTACCCTCACAGAATACCCCACATTATTCTACAGAACAACAGCAATCTGCATATTTCACAAGTGGAATTCAAAAGAAGTTCATGAACTATTTGACCACTGCTTTTATTTGCCAGTACTGTGACCCAGAAACCACCCATGGCACCTAACCACCAGCTGGGTTTTGTTTTGTGTATCTTGCAGCACAAATTAGAAACAAGTGATCACTGACAGTACAAATCCTAAAACGTCCTTGTGAAATTTACCTGTCCGTGTATGTCCCCGCACACTGTTACTGGTGTTGACACTGGCTGAACATTCGACTCTTCCAGGAGCAGATCACAAACATAGTCACATAGCCGCTGGGAAGAGAAAGGGAAGAAAAATGACAAGTTTTACAAGTTTTAAAATGAAGGGTCAAAAATAAAAACATCCCAAGGACTAATTTTTAAAAACAAATTTCCTTTTAAAAACATTTTATTACATGAGTATTTTGCCTGCATGTACCATTTGCCTGCCTACAGACCTCCAGAAATTAATACTGTGAGGTGCTGTTCTAAACCCATGTGCTCTGCAGGACCAACAAGTGGTTTTGACTACTGAGTCAATTCTGTAGCTTCCCAAACCTCCAGTCCTTCCTTTTTGATAGGAAACAAAACTGTATTATACGTTCAATAAAAAATAAAAAGAAATTTAATTTTTGTTTACATCAGCAGATAAAAGCACACACCTGTAACCCATGGGAAGCCTATGTGGTACATAGACATACATGCATAGGTGTTTTGCTTGCATGTATGTCTATGTACCACACGCACAACTGGCGTCTGTGGAGGCCAGAAGAGGGCATCAGATCCCTTGGAACTGGAGTTACACACGGTAGTGAAACACCATGTTGGTAGATGGGAAATTAAACCTAGGTACTCTGGAAGAGCAGTCAACATTCTTAACCATTGAACCAACTCTCCAGCTTCATGTGGTCTGTGAATTTTATTTTGGGATCACCCAGAATTATTTTTGGTTTAAATTTAATATAATCTGATTTATATCTATAACTATGGATTCTAATATGTATCTTTTAATGTGTCTGGGATCACCAAGAATTATTTTTGGTTTAAATTTAATATAATCTGATTTATATTTATAACTATGGATTCTATTTTAACTGCAGTAAAGGCTACCTCTTAGTGGTGGAAAGTATTAGGCATAGAGTAGTTCTCTCATTTAAAACATGTATGCGTCTCTAGTCTATAAATGGAGTCCGTCTGGCTAGCAGTTCTTTCATGGCTATTAAGAATACAGAAAACTAATTTAGGACACAGGTTATGGAAGCAGAATGAACTGTGGTCAGATCTTGGTCTCATTGCTGAACTAACTGTGACCTCTTGCAAGTATCTTAAGCTTACAGTTAGCCTCAAGCTTCTCAGGGAAAATGAAGGATAATAAAACCAGTCTCCTTAAGTAAACATTTAGGCGAGGCAGTCAGTATAAGCACATTGCAGAAAAGAAAAAGAATACAGAACAGGAAGAGCCTGAGTGTCAATGCTTTCTAAGTGAGCAACCCTCAGTATCAGTCACCTCCTAGGCATAAGGAATGAGGGGAGGGGTAATCACGTTTCAGAAGAAATGTGGAAAGTTCACTGCTTGTTGGATGTTGCTTAATACATCAGGCTGAAATCCTTATCATTAATATGGAAGCCTAGCATCATTTTAACTAACAGTGATTTCCCTGGCAGGACTGGATGGCAGGACAACTTAGAAACTACTAACTTTATCTGGAGGAAAAAAATACCTGTAAAATTTACTAGACTAATTTTGCAAAACTAATACTGATATTAAGGTTATTGACATCAGTTATTAAGAGGCTACTATATATTCTAAGGCTACTATAATTAAAGTAGTTCAATGAAGGAATAAAACAATGAGTACAATATAAGATTTAAAAACTATATGCAAATACAAAAAGGTTAGAATGCAGTAAAGGCAGAGCTAAGGATGCAGTTCATTCAGCAGTGCCTGTGGAATGTAGAGAAAAGCTCTTGTGTACTATATGGATGCAGCATCTGTCAATAAAAGCTGATTGGCCTGTAGCTGAGGCAGAAAATAGGAGTAGAAGAGAGGAGGAGAGGATTAGCCTGGAAACATGGGCAGAAGCACAGGAGCATAGGAGCTGAGCGGAGGTAACCAGCCACCTGGTAGAATTTAGAACACAACAACGTGATGAGTAATTCATGAGCTAGTTGGGGAAGAAGCCAAAGCTCATGGCCAAGATGTTTGTAGACTTTGAGTCTTAGAGTCCTTATTCCAGGAGCTCTGGACGGGAGGAAACAACTGATTTTACAGCTGAATATCTGCAGAGCCTTGTGTTTGATCCTCACTACCATATATAATCCCAGCACTTCAACGTGGAAGAGGGAGAGGAAGGGAATGAGGAGTCTTGAATGGTTAACTTTAGTTTCAATTCTTCCCCCCTCCTCCTGAGATCTCTCTCTCTCTCTCTCTCTCTCTCTCTCTCTCTTTCTCTCTCTCTCTCTCCCTCTCTTATTCCCTCTCCTCTCCTCCCCTCTCCAGGGTCTTAGCTTCCTGGAACTCCCTATGTAGACCGGGCTAGGCTTCAACTCACAGAGATCGCCTGCCTTTGCCTTCCAAGGGCTGGGATCAAAAGCAAACAACACCATGTCTGGCTTTAGTTTCATTTCTTAAAATCACTAAGTTAGCTTTGTTTTGGGATTACGACAGAACCAGAATTTCCAAAAGCTTCTCAAACAGTTCTGCAATTCTATACTATGCATTTATATAAAGTGGCATTCTTATCATTATAACATCAAAATATCTATCCATCAACAATGAAAAGGGGTTGGGGATTTAGCTCAGTGGTAGAGCGCTTGCCTAGCAAGCGCAAGGCCCTGGGTTCGGTCCTCAGCTCTGTTAAAAAAAAAAAAAAAAAAAAAAAAAAAAGACAAAATAACAAAAAGACCAAAAAAAAACAAGAAAAAAAAAAAAAAAAAAAAAAACAATGAAAAAGCAGAAAATATCTTAAGGTATCATATATTCTCTCTAGACTTATAAACAAGCACATTCATTTTATTAGTATGCAAATTTTCTTCCACTTAAATAAGTGATAAAATTACATGCACACCAAGAATGGCAACAACTACTACTTTTTCTTTTGTCTTCTCTCTTTCCTTCCTTCCCTCTTCCTCTTTCTCCTTTCCTTCTGATGACAGCTTTTTAAGAGAGGGTTTCTCTGTGTAGCCCTGGCTGTCCTAGAACTCACTCTGGAGACCAGAATTCTCTATACCAGGCTGGTCTCAAACTCAGGAATCTGCAGGCCTCTGATTCCTAAGTGCTAGGTGTGTGTGTTACCACACCTGGCTTCTAAGGACTTGTTTTAAAGTAATTTTAAAAGTAATTTTTATAAGTATAAATAAAAATGACTAACTTACATACCTGTATTCCAGGAGTTTCATAGAATTCTCTGATGAAAAGGGATTGTGAGTGAAGGTTTAAGAGTCTCTGAGCTAGGGAGGCCTATCTTCACTCTTACCGTACTACCTTCCTTCTCACCTGTTCTTGTCTTCTGAATTATACTTCGATGCCATGCAACCAATCTGTAGTAACATGTTTTCACCATTGAATAAAGCCTCCACTGAGTGTGTTACTGTGTGGACTATAAACATGTCATACAAGAGACTGTGACCAAACCTTTAGGGAAGACTTAAGAAGGAATGCCTCTGTTCCCTCTATCAGGGACAGTGCTTTCCTTGAGTAGCTACTCCTGGCTTATATCAACTTAAAAAAAACTTACATTCTAATATTAGTCAGTCAGCTTCTAGAATGCTTAAGTGTGTAATTTTTAGAAAGTGACCTGGTCATTGCAGTATTTATTTTATATACCAGTGGTTTCATGGTTCCAACTTAACTTATTTTCTGACTTGTTTTTCCTTAATTATTCTTTTTACTACTCTATTGAGCACATCTTTGGAAAACACCCATTATCCTTTCTGTAACAAAACAAGTTATCATTTAATAAATGTTTTGAAATGGATCATAATCTTAATGGAATCCTGAAAGGCTCCACAGTTTCCACATTCCAATATTCTAGCATTCATACCCAACTGAGGCTGGATCTCATAGCCCATAATGACTCCTGAACTCCAAGTTCTGGTAACTGGCCCACACTCCATTCCATACACTGTACCATGAACTAAAGAACATCACCAAGAAGCCTTGTCAACCTCAAAGGCTGACAGCCTGGAGAAGACAAGTCAACTACCTAGACAGATTCTTTTTCCTTCATCTAACCCAGGTATGCTGACTAGTAGAGTAAGATTATAACTGCTTCCTATAAATGCGAGTCCTGTAAATCCCAAGTGAGGATTTAGACAGCAGTGTCTCTCAGCATTAGCTTTCATCTCTGATTTGGCAGGAGCTTATAGCTAGGGATAACATCACAGGGTCCTGGCTTCAATCTCTAGGACTAAAAGCTGTACAGAAGTAGCATGTAAGTTCCTATCAAGTACCCACAAATAAAGACAAGTCTGAAACTTCAGAATATACCCTATGTAAGTCAGCAACCCCACTGCAGTGGCCTCATAAACCTAGGCACACCCCGGGGAAGACATGAGCTTTCCTTCTCCCAAACCCTTCAGAGCCTTGTTTATTGTTGGATTTGTGGAAAACTTGGCTTCTCAGTCACAACCTAAAAAAATCTTATCTCAAATTCAAGGCAAATTAGTTCCTCTCCCTATCATGTTCAGTTTATTCTTTTGTTTTTTTGTTTTTTGAGACGGTTTCTTTGTGTAGCCCTGGCTGTCCTGGAACTCACTCTGTAGACCAGCCTGGCCTCAAACTCAGAAATCCGCCTGCCTCTGCCTCCCAAGTGCTGGGATTAAAGGCATGCGCCACCGCTGTCTGGCCAGTTAATTCTTTTTTTAAGAGTAGAGTTTTATTGATATAGAAAGATAACAATTATTAACAATGTCAAAAACTAAAAGCAGTATATAAAACAGTACATACAACATGGCCACATTTTAGTGAAACAGACATACACATGCATATACATGCATACATACAAACCTGGAAAAAATTGATGCTTTATTTTTTTGGTGATCTACTCCCTAAATTTCTATAGTTGGTAATACTGCTCTAAAAATAATACCTGGTGGGACTGGAGAGATCAATAAAATTCAGTCAATAAGTATATCAAGCAATCATGAAGACCTGAGCTCAGATTGCTAGCTCATGGCATACATTGTAATCTCACCACTCAAGTGGAGATGGACAAGTCCTTGAGCTCACTGGCCAGGAGGCCTAGACAAACCAGTGAATTTCTCTTTCAGTGGGACCTTGTGTCAAGAAGTAAGGTGGAAGCTGGGCACAGCTTCAATTCGAGCACTCAGGAGGGGAGCAGCTCTCTAGAGTTTAAGGCCAGTCCGGTCAATAGCAAATTCCAGACCAGGTAGAACAATAAGGTAACACTGCAGCACCAGCTCAGTCTTCAATCAGGCCTGTACCAGGTAGTATCAGGGTTCACCTGGCAGTTCCCTGAGTTCTCTGGTCCACTCAGGCAGTGGCACCGACCTGTCCCTCAGGTAGTTGAGGATTGTACCAAAGTGGCAGCCACTCCAGTTAATCAGCATCCAACCTCCACATGGCTGCTGAACATGGCCTTGAGAATGGTGTCCTGTCCCTGTGAGTGTGCAGCATGGTGTAGTGCAGTGATTCCCCCACCTTCAGCTTCACATACTTGTTTGGGGTCAGGGGTTTCAGATTGTAAAAGGGAAAGCCAGGCTACAGGCCCAAGGACTGCCACCGAGTCAGAGGCCTTGGCCAACATGCCAGTGAGCAGATGTGGGTGGCAGTCAAAGGCTGTCTCTGTGCCCCAGACCAGTTCCCAGAGACCCACGACTTCAGTGTAGGCATCCGACCATGATTGGTGCGCACACCCATTTGCTCCACATGTTCAGCCTCTAGCCCATCGTAGGCGCTCTCTCCACCTGCAAGATGGTGCAGGATGACATTTAACTAATTCTTAATCCTCAGACAATAACAGTTTCATGGACCCACTCTTAGGAAATCCCCTTTTGATGTAAAAAGCAAGAGGAATTTATTATTCCAACATGTTGGGAGTCACCCTGCACATCCTCTTTCTCTTCTCTATATCTTCCTCAAAATATATATTCATGGTCTCCTCTTCTATTCTCTGCTCCTGACTTCCCGTTCCCTCTTGACCCTCAAAATTATAAATATATATATATATATATATGGTTGTTGTCATGTAGCCCAGGTTCTTTACATAGTTGAAGAAGACCTTGAACTCATGACCCTCCTGTCTCTATCTTCTAGGTGCTGGTATTACAGGCCTTCACTACTACACCTATTTCTGACAGTCATGTCTCATTCCAGTCCATGGTCCCTAATGTTGCCAGAATATTATTTCTAAAACCTCCCTTTTACTGCCCATAAAAAAAAAAAAACAAAAAAACAAACAAACAAAAAAAAAACAAAAAACAAAAAACCTCTCAAGAGTATTCCTTCAAAATAATCATTCAGATATTCAAATTCCATTCAGACACCTTTAAGATTTTGTCATATTCTTACCACATAAAACAATATATCTTTAGTCCCACGTGGTGGCCCACACCTTTAATCCCAGCACTCAGGAGACAGAATTCTGTGAATTTGAGGCCAGCCTGGTCTACAATGCAAGTTCCAGGTAGAGGTGTTACACAGAGAAACCTTGTCTTGAAAAACCAAACCAAACCAAACCAAACCAACCAACCAACCAACCAACCAACTAAACAAACAAACAAACAAACCCACCTCCAAAACAGTATCTCTCTACAGCCAGGCATAGAGCCCAGGCCTTTAATCACAATACTTGGGAGGCAGAGGCCAGTAGATCTCTTTTGAGCTTGAAACTAGGCTAGGCCACCTAGCAAGTTCCAGGCCAGCCAGGGCTACATAGTGAGACCCTGTTCCAAAAACAAAGGATGTATCTCTGTAATAGTTGTCTCTAAATTGACTTTTCTTTTAGTTAGCCATATACTAACAATATCTCAAAATTAGATTTTTCTAGTATCCATAAACATGGGTGTGTGTGTGTGTGTAGATGTAACTCAGGTACATACCTGTGATTTCAGTACCAGAGAAGCAGAAGCAGGAAGACTACTGTAAACAAGGCTAGCTGTTAAGTGAAACCTTGTCTTAAAAACAGAAACAAACTCACATTCAAGGCTCTGAGTTTAGCCTTCTATTAGAGTACCTGCTATACTGTATAAGGATAATTTCTTTATCTCTCTAATCTTTTATTATACTGAGAGACCTCCAAAGGGAGAAAAAGATGCATCTAATTCTATCCTTGGTACTCACATGACATAGTATTTGATACAAGAGGCTACTTAAGAAAATAGTTAGGCATGGCATTCCATACCTGTAATCCCAGAACTTGTTTAGTTACATCAAGTTTAAGTAAGTCTGGAAACACACATGTACATGAGAGAGAGACAGAGACACAGAGAAAGACAGACTCAGTAGTCAGGTCTTGTGTAGTATGTATAAAGCCTGGTTTCTATGTCTCTCTGACATACATACTTGAAATTGTTATCAATATTCATTTTAACTGCTTTAAAAAAGATTAATTATTTTAAATTATGTGTATGATATGGGTCTGTGCTCATTGAGTGCAGGTGTCCCAAAATGCCAGAGGCCTTGAGTCCCTGTAGCGCTGGAATCACAGGCAGTTGTGAATCACCCACTGTGAACAAGTGTTGGGAACCAAGCTCAGGTCCTCTGCCTAAAGCATCAAGCTCTCTGAATCCAAGAGCTACCTCCACAGTCCCAAGATATATTTTATTCTAATTTATTGTTTTGTTTTATTTGAAACAAGGTTGTGTTGCCTGGCTGGCTGTGAACTCGAGACCTGCCTCTGCTTATTTTCACCATGTGCATATGAGTGTAATGGTAAGCACCCATAAGTGCATATTCCAGAATGAGTATTAGAGACTCCCTGTAGGTGGAATTACAGATGCTTGTGACCAGTACAACCTGGGCTCTGGGACCCAAACTTGGGTCCTGTATGTGAACAGTACACACTTAAGGACAGCTAGCTCCCCAGATGCTTTTATTTATTTTTATATGTTACAGAAAATGTTACTAAAAAATTAAAAGCATTGTGTTTATACTAGTCAGTATTGCTACAGAATATTTTAAAATGACACAGAAGAAGATGACTCTGAAGCTAAACAGTTAAACAAGCTGCCAGGCATTACAAAAAAGGGTCTAGAAAGCACTCTTCAAACATTAAACAAAAAGCACAGTATAGCCTGGCATGGTGGCCAGACAAGGTGATGCACACTTGTAATCCCAGACAAGAAGACCAATGAGGATAACTGCTGTGAGTTCAAGGCCAGCTAGGGCTACATAGCAAGATCCCATCTCAAAAACTCAAAGAGAGAGGAGACAAATCTCAATTTTATAGCTAGAGAACCCTTCCTCAATTTTTATTTTTTGAGATAGGATCTCATGTAGTACAGACTAGCCTCAAATTTGTTATATAAAGATGGCCCTGAAATTCTGAACCTCCTGATTCTGCCTCCAAGTTTGGTTTTATTCATTGCTGGGGATCAAGTCAATTGCTCCATTTATTCTAAGCAAATACTCTACCACCTGGGGTACTCCATATCCTCTCCAAATGCTTTAAAAAAAAAAATCTTCTTTATTTTATGTGTATTTTTCTTGAATGTATGTCTGTGCACTATGGGCATGAAGACATTTGCTCAGTGCCTAAGGAGGCCAGATGATGTCTTCAGATCGTCTAAGACTGGAATTACAGATGGTTGTGAATTGCCATACAGGTGCTGGGGTTGAACATAGGCACTTTTTAATCTCTGAGCCATCTCTCTAGAATTAGATCTCTCTCCAAAAGTAAGGGTAAGAAATTACATGATTCAGATTATAGTTTAGTGACAGAGGTTTTACCTAGCAAGCACAGGGTGCTATGTTTGATTCCCAACATAACAGAAGATGAAACCTCTTAGGTTTATTATTATTTACAATTTTCATATTATATATTATATTAAATTATATACTATAATTTACCACTATTATTCATTTTTCTACTTAACCAGGTATGAAATCTGTACTTTCAGCCTACCAGAATCTAGGAGCACTAGATCTAGTAAAAGACTCTGTCTCAAACAAAATTAAACATCAAAAAAACCCAAACAAACCCAAACCAAACTAAAAAATCCACGGAGGATAATGACTGAAGAAGACACCTGAGGTTGACTTCTGGCCTCAACACATATGTGCATACACATGTATTAGAATGTACTCACCCACCCACAGCTTAGAAAATTTGTATTTTTTGTTGTATTCTGTAGAGTCTTCCTTAAGACATTACACCAATGTCTGCCCACCTTCCTTCCTTCAATACACCTGGCACTAGTGATCTAACCATTTCCAATTCAGTCAGAGTACTACAAATTCATTTAGAAATATAATTTTCTTTAATGCCGCCAACTTCTAATTAACTTAAAAATACAATAAGGGGCTAGAGAGATAGTTCTACAGTTAACTACTTGCAACTCTGGCAGAGAATCCAGGTTCAGCTCCTAGAAGCCACAGGCCAGTGTACAATTGTCTATAATTCCAATTCTAGAGTATCTGATGCTTTCTTCTAGTTTTCATGAGCACTAGATGCATATGGCACACATACATACAACAGAAGCAAAACATTCATAAACATAAAATAAAACTATATCCCTTTTTTTTTAAAGCATACTATTCTAGGAGAGGATCCAAATTCATACATCAGCTAGTTCACAATGACCTGTAACTCCAGCTCCATGGGATCAATCTCTGGTCTCCTCAGGCACCTGCCCACACATGCACATACCCACACATGTTTACATAATTAAAAATAGTAATAAACTAGAGTCTAATTCCAGGAAAAAACTTTCTATAATATTTATTAAATGTCTCTAATTATTTCTTTCCTTCCTCTGGTAGAATCTTTTATTTTGGCATTAAGACCTCAAAAAAAGATAGTGCCAGTGACTGGAGAGAAGGCTCAGTAGTTAACATTGGTTGTTCTTCCCGAGGATCTGCTTTTAATTCCCAGGACCTATTAGTGGTTCGCAACCATTTGTAACTCCAGCCCCAAGAGAGCCAGTGCCCTCTTATGGCCTGTATGCATATGGTATACAGACATACATGCAAGTAAAAAATATCCACACACATAAAATAAGATCATACAATTTTTCTTAAAAGACTCAGGGCTAGAGAGATGGCTCAGCAGTTAAGAGCACTTCTTGTTCTTGCAGAGGACACATGTTCAGTTCCCAGCACCCACACAGTGGCTGGTAACCTTCCAGAAACACTAATTCCAGGAGAGCTGAAGCCCTCTTCTGACTCTCACAGACACCAGTCATGCACATGGTACAGATACATATATGCAGACAAAACATTCATATATATTAAATAAATAAATAAATAAATAAATAAATAAATAAATAAATAAAATGTCCTAGAATACTTCATTGGACTACCTATTTTTAGTTTGTACTTTATGCCAGGCAACAAAAATAAAAATTTATTTTTTCCTCTCCCGAACTCATTACGTACACCAGGAGCATAAATAAAACTGAATTTCTCTTCTGTCCTTTTTTCCTACCTCCCTTGCTCCCGTCCCTCCTCCCTTTCTTCCTATTTGAGGTAGAATTTTACTACAAAGCCCTCACTGGGCTGGCACTTACCATGTAGACCAGGCTGGCTTCAAAACTCAGAGATTCACTTGCCTCTTCCTTCTGCGTTCTGAACTAAATGATTTGCCACTAAAACTAGCTAAACACTAGATAGTCAAGAATGCTGACTCATATTTGTAATTCCAACACTCAGGAGACAAGAGGCAGGAAGACTGCAATTGCAGTTAGCTCAAGGCTAGGCTGGGCTACATAGTTGAGTTCTAGGGAAGACTGGACTTCAGGGAAAACCCTTTTGTAGTATAATATTTGGGGGTTTCTACCCACCTTAGATCATTTATTTCCCAAATAAAAGACACAAACTTGCATTTATAGTAAGTCTTAAAGCATTAAAACTGGGCAGTTATCAACCCTCTCTGCTAGTTTGTCTACTTCCCTGTCAGTAACTCTGAGATATCACCTGCCGGGTTCTGCCTGGGCAGCTCCTACTCCAACTGGCCTACCTCAGACCCCAAGCCTGGCAACTGAAGCTCCACCTACCTCTCGTTTGCTACAGACAGTAGGCATCTTTACTCAACTGATAGTTTTAAATTAAGGAGCAAGGTTTGCACAAAAAAAAAAAAAAAAAAGCTGCCATATGTGAGAATTCACCCGTCTTAAGGTGACTAGACCTTAGGATACAGAATTACAACACATAGCAACACACCAAACCTCAACAAAAGCCTATCTGCACAAATAAGCAACCATATATCAGAGACTATATCTGAGACTGGCTGTACAAGCAAATCAATCTGATAAGATTGTTTCCAGGATAGGAAACTTTTTTTGAAGAATATACAGAGAAGTTAGAGTTTCTTCCCCAGTAGTTAAGAATTTAGGGGAGTGGGGAAGTCTAGTAAGAAACAGATACATTCGGGGGTTGGAGAAATGACACAGCAGTTAAAAGCACATACTATTTTTTTCAGAGAACCCGCAGTCTATTCCCAGCACCCATGCCAGGCTGCTTACAAGTGCTTGAACCTCAGCTTTAGAGAGCCTCCAGCTTATAACCTCAGCTTCTAATGCCTCTGGTTTCTGAAGGCATCTGCACTCATGTACCTATATCCAAAGACACATGGAAGATCTCGGAGTTCAAGGCCAGCTAGGTCTTTGTGACTTTGACCCAGGACCACACGGAGAAAAGGTCTTGAGAAACAAAACAAATTAATTAATTAATTAAAAAAGCACACAACAGGAGAAATGGCTCAGCAATTAAGAGTTTAGTGCTCTTGCAGAAGAGACTCATGTTCAATTCCCAGCACAAATATCTGGTAGCTCATACCACCTATAAATCCAATTTCATGGGATAGGGTTGCTCTCTGCCTCTGCCAGCACCAGCATACACATGGTGCACATAAATTCACACAGGTACACATACATATACATAAATAAAAAACAACAAATAAATCTTTTAAAAAAATTCAGCTCAAACCTCACACTACAATAAAATAAACCACTATTAAGGTAGAAGCAGGAAAACCAGGGGTTCAAGGCAAGCTACATGATACCCTGTATCAAAATATCTGCATCTAAGGTCTGGAGAGCTGGCTCTGCAGCTGGGCCTGTACAGGGGACCTGAGTTCAGTTTCCGTCACCCACATCTTTTGGCTCACAGCTGCCTGCATCTCCAGCTTCAGGTCACCCGGTGCCTCTGGCCTCCAAAGGCAAATGTGCACATAACCCACCACCCAACTAATTAAAAACAAATCTTATTTATTAAAAAAAAAAAAAAAAGGACTGGAAAGAAAAAGCCAGGCATGTTGGTTAGGGTACAGCATTTGGGGAGTAGAAGCAAGACGATCAGGATCAAGGCCATCCTCAGGTACATCCTGGGTTGGAGGCCACCATGAACATTTTTTTTAAGATTTATTTATATTTTATGTGTATGACTGTTTTGCTTGCATCCATGTTTGCCTATAAAGGCCAGAAGAGGGCATCAGATCCCTTGGAACTGGAGTTACAGGATGTTACAAACCATCAAGTCCTTGTTGGGAATAGAACTTCCAGGTCCTCTGGAAGAGCAGCCAATGCTCTTTTTTTTTTTTTTTTTTTTTTTTTTTTTTTTGAGACAGGATTTCTCTGTAGAGCCCTGGCTGTCCTGAACTCACTCTGTAGACCAGGTTGGCCTCGAAAATCCACCTGCCTCTGTCTCCCAAGTGCTGGGATTAAAGGCGAGCACCACCACCACCCGGCCAGCCGGTGCTTTTAACCACTGAAGACATCTCTTCAGCCCCAGCAAGAACTATCTTAAGATCTCATGTCAGGAAGAAAGCAAAAACAAGGCAAAACAAAGTTACCAAGCGGAAAGAAGAGGCAAAGGACTGATTCAGGTGGCTGAATATGAAGAACCAATCATGTAACACATGCAGTCAGTATGTTAAGTCAATACAAGGTTTGCACGTTCACACAACCAACACATGAGGTCTTAAGCATTTTGCATAGTTGGCTGATTTAAATATAAAATTCATGTACCAGATGAGACAGAAAAACAGACACAGAGCAAAACCTTCACAAGAGAAATAGAATTAGTTAAGAAAAAGGCATTTTTTTCTTGAAAAAATAAATTGTTTTAAGCCCGTGGCTTAAAAATATTATAAAAACAGCATGAAAAAATTCAAATGAGGGAGAGTGACTTACTTCATAGCAAATCAAAGTTAACGGAATAAAACAGACATTAGCAACCATCGGATAAACACCAATGTGGTCCTAAGCACTAGTTTTTGCAGAAACAAAATACGTTTGAAAACAGTGGTATACTAACGGCTTACTTCCTTTACTTCATTCACTTAACCTGAACTGAGTAAGACCTCCTTTGGAAAACCAAGAAAATGACACCTTGAGTTACAAGGGAATGACTTATTCACTGAAACAGCTCAACAACGTGCTAAGAAATGGGATGCACATCCAAATTGTCAGAAGAAAACTACCACTCCTAACAAGCAATTCAGGGGAGTGGTGAAGCGGGGGCGACTTGTCATTCTCTCCCGCTATGGTCGCATCGATCCCGCCCGCCGGCTTCCCACTTCTCAGGGATTTACACACTGTGACCGCGTCCCTGGAGCAGACAGCAGCTCCTGTTACCTCTGCTGGGAGGACCCCATCCCGGGAGCACTGCCCGCTCGGCCGGGCTCCGTCTCCCGGAGACCGGGCGAGTTGGAGTGAGAGTCTTTAAGCTCGGAGTCCGTGGGGGCCAGGGGATCGTGACATCCCCCGGGATCTCCCCTCAGAGAACTGGACAGCATTCGGGGGATTCGGGCTCCCCTGGTTCTCCGCGTCACGCCGCCTCGGACCCGGTCCTCTCACACCGCGGAGCGCCCTCCGCCGCGCCAGGATCGGGCGCCCGGTAGGGATCCCGCCGAGGGAGAAGGGCGGGCCGGCGGGAGCCCCACGGCCGGAAGGGGCTTGCCTCGCAAGCTGGACGGCCTCCGGCCCGGCTCACCTTCAGGTCGTTTTCTGGAAGGTACTTGCACTGCCGCGCTATCTCCACATACTTGTCCAGATCCAGCGGCGCCATTTTAGGAAGAACAAGCCGCGGCAACAGCAGCGGCGGCGGCTGTAGTAGCGGAGGCAGCGGCGGAGGCCGAAGCCGGAACCGTCCTTACGTCACGTCCGACCCGTGAGTGGCGTCTGCGAATCGACGTAAAAACTTGACCGCGTCTCTTCCGCCCCCTCTCAGGAGGAATTCCGGGCTGCGGAACTCCAAGAGAACCTGGAGGTCCTTCTGATAAAGCCTACTGGGACCCGTAGCTCTCTGCTGCGGGGAGTGCTGGGATTTGTAGTTTTAGTGAAATGCTCTTCCTCTCCTACCGTTGCTACAGACTTCACCCACTTAAAACCAGATGAGGCTTTTGAAGTGGTTAACCAAGAATTCCCTAGCTCCCACTCCTACCCTGTAAAGTATCTTCACTTACAGTTAGGGTCACTGTTACCGTCTTTCCAGGACTAGTGAAGACCTGGCCTAGACAGTTAAAACAAACTTAACACCCCCAAATCTCTGGCTTGTGGGAAAAAAAAAAAAAAGAGAGAAACAAACATTGAAGGATTTCTTATGCTAAATTCTGTACAAATATTGGCACCTTTTTTTCCCTCCTCAATTCATTTAAGACTGATAGGAATGCAAAACTTTCATGTGTTACTTGCCCCAAATCTCAGAGAAAATAAAAAGAATGAGCCTAGACTGGAATACAGGCTACTGAATTAACTGCGTGAGTTCCAGGAGGGGGCAGGAAAGTTTTTTTTTTTTTTTTTTTTTTTTTTTTTTTTTTTTTTTTGCTTGTTTGGTTGATTTTTATGTTTGTTTTTGTTTTGTCTTATCCCAGTGCCAAGAGTAGTTCTTGACACCTACTATAACTTTTACACTGGTCCATCTGACATCTGTATATTGAACAGCAACAAAGTACAGATACTCGTACAGGCAGTTAGAATACCCAACGGCTGCGATAGACAAAAATTTCTATCCTTGGGCCTGGAAAGATTGCTCAGTGATTAAGAGCACTAGCTGTTCTTCCAGAGGGTCCAAGTTCTGTTACCAGTGCCTAAAAGGCTGCTCACAAATCCAGTTCCAGGGGATCAGACACCTTCTGGGCACTGTGTGCATGGGGTATAGAAATATATTTGCAGACAAAATAAATAAAATAATAAAAAATAATGTACTAAAAACTCTGTCCTCAACTTGTAATTTACTTCTGCTAGAGATAAACAACAAATATAATAAATTACTCAGAGCATGTTAGAAAGTGATAATTGTTAAGAAAAACATCCCAGAATAGTAAGGAGGATAGGTTAACACAGGATTAAGAATTAACCAGTCAGCTGGCCATAGTGTACCACATATTTGACCACAGCACTGATGAGGCAGGTGGATAACTGTGAGTTCTAGGATAGCCTAGTTTACGTAGCATGTTGCAGGCCAACCAGGACACCCCCTAACCCCCCATCTCAAAAGAACAAAAAATCAAAAGCAAAACAAAAACAAAAAACAAAAAAAAATCAACAAAGTTGGGAAGGTGGGACGTTGTATGGAAGATATCTGATGCATTCCTCAGCATTTCTGGAGCTTTTGTGGAGTCATACCATAGTGGCTGGAGACCAGAGGAAAAAAGAAATACATAGATTTATTTTTCTTTTGGTTCAATGGACTACTGTTGTAGGATTTTAAACAGGTACAACATGATCGAACTTATTTGGATTTTTAAATTTTGTTTTCTTTGGTTGGTTTTGTTTGAGGCATCTTTTTAGCCCCTTGAATCCCATTAAAAAAAATTCAAACATTCCTACAAGAATTTAGGAATGTAATTTCTAGTCTAAAAGGGTCGGTTCCAACAATGTAAACTCTACCCCTCCAGCATGGCTTCTTGAGGTAGCCAAGTCAGAATACCCAGGGCACATCGAAGCGTTCCAGACCTTTGCTTCAGAGAAGTAAGCACTGTCCAAATACACATTGGGCGCATGGCAGAGCCAATCTTGCCCTGGCTCCCTTTCCGGAAGGAAAGCAGAGTGAGTGTATGCCTCTACATTCTTTGGCAGTCAGTGGGAGCTTTCTGATCATTACAGGCAGTCACAAAGACTGTCTTGAGTTCTACCCCCAACAAAAGAGTATGGTACTCTGATCACGCACAGGCACACAGGCGAGCCATCTCTGTTTTAGGAAAGTCAAGGAGCAACTATAGCCAGGACATAGGTTAGAGAGGATGCAGATGAAGTTGCCAACAGAGGGTAGGCCATTTATAGATAAAAACAATCATGGTTTTTACAGAGGAACGACTCTGGGTCTCCACAGATATCAGACCACGACCCCTACGGAAATCTTAAGATTTCCACGTTGCAGAGAGAAGACACCCAAAGCATTAATAATTTCCCCCAAGAACATATCATTTCAGTGAACTTTTATTCCTTACCCTTTACAGTAGAACTTCCTAGTTGTCGTTCGTGTTTCATATTTCTGATCAGCCCGCGTGCTGTAACCACAAATGACAATTATGAAAATGACCCGCTCGTTGTAGGTACGTGCCTCAGCTTGAACCAGACTCAAATCTGCACGGGCAAAGCCTAGCATCCTGGGGCATTCAGGTAATCTTGCTCTGGAGGCTGGAGCGGAATTCAAGGTCAGCCCGACTTACAAGAGTTCCAGACCACCCTTCCCCTTCAGAAGTCATTACTAGCGACTGCTGTAACCAACTCTTAACAAGGAATATGGTCATGGATCGGATTCCAGGCGTGCCTGGAAGGGAGTCGATGCTGGGGAGAGACCCGAGGAGCAAAACTGTTGGCCTGGACACGTTTTAAGAACCTGGGGCCCCAGCCCATGGGTCGAGCCACATTCAGAATGAGTTGGAGCTAACAGGTGCTGGGTTGGAAGTATCCAGGCACCGCCATCTGGAGGAGAGTGAATCCCTTTCCTTAAGGTCCTGGGCCTGAGCTAGGTGGGCAAGGCAGCATTTCTGGCCGGCCACATTAGTAGAAAAGCAGGTAGCCATTTCTCCCTGATCCTGACTTCTTTCCCATGAAGATGTGGCTGAGAGAAGGATTGGAAAGGAAGTGGCTAGGAAAGTACCTGCAAATCTGAAGCTGCCATTCCCACCCTACATTCATGGACACATACATTGCTAAATTATTAGTGAGTCTCCCACAGTGTATGAGCCATGAGTGATGGGTTAGTGGTGTAAGTCTAACACAGGACATACACCAAGAGACAGGCCTGAGCGTCCCATAGTACATGGCCATGAGTACTGCATTACCCGTGTGTGTCTCCCACAGTACATTCACCATGAGTGTTGGAGTTACAGGCATTTGTTTCCAGAGTACATGCACCATGAGTGCTGGGTTACAGGCATGAGCTTCCAATGGTACCTATACCATAGATACTGAATTATTGCAATGATCCCGCCACAGCACATGCATCATGAGTATTTGGTTACTGGTTTTAGGCTCCCACAGTTCATGCAACACAAGTGCTAGGTTATTGGCATGAAACTCCCAGAATACATAAATCATCAGTGATGTGTTACTGGCTTGAGTCTCCAATAATACATAACCCCATGAATGCTGGGGTACAAGTGTGACTCAACTTGATTCCATCTGGAATGAACGATAAACCAGAAATAGAGGATACACCTGTGAGACATTATTTTTTGCTTGCTTTGAAGTGGGTGAATCCACTTCTAGTCCAGAACTTTGCAGTAGGAAAATGCATACCTCTGATCCAGATCTTGAGGTAGGAAGACACACCTTTAATCTGGGCTACAACTTCTGCTGGAAGGCTACATAGACCATGGAAGACAGAAACCTTTGCTCATTGTCTGCTTTCCCTCACCTTGCTAGCACATCCATTCTTTCACTGGCATTGGAGCCTGCTTCTTTGGGATTTCAGAATATATTGAAGATCAAATTATATATATATATATATATATATATATATACACATATATATATGTATATATATGTATATATATGTGTATATATATGTGTGTGTATCTGTATGTATATATAATATATATTATATGCATATATTATATATATATGTTTGTGTGTGTTTGTGTACCTGTATATGTATATATAGTTTCTAAGTGTGCCCTGGAAGAAAACCTTTTCTCCAGTAGCCACAGAGCTTGAGTTGTTAAAAAATTAAAACTGAAGCCCTCATTGTAAGGTTGGCTGATTACAGTGAAAATTCAGAGCCAGGCGCAGAGTATGTTGGCAGTTAAAGTAAAGGCATTGATTGGTAAAGAATGGTACCCTATAACTTTGGGTGGGCATGTGTAGAAGAACCCTAATGAAGCAGAGAGCTTTGAATCTTCAGATTCTCAAGGGTTTAGTCCACCTGAGGAAGCAGCACCCTCACCCCCAATCTCTGAAATAATTGCTTTTCCCACCTTTAACTGAGGAAATTAATACTTCATTGTATGCCAAGCCAGCAGTGGCTTTCTCTGAAAGAAATTTAAGACAAGATAATATTGATGGCCCTCAGGACCCACCAACAGTTGCCTCTAGACCTGTGACCAGACTTAAGGCAAAATAGGCCCCTAGAGGGGAGGTAGAAAGTATTGTCCATGAGGCGGTGCATTACACTATTAACGAAGCTTAATGAATTTGCTATTTCATTCAACCAGAAGTCTGAGCAATGTGTGTGGGAATGGATTTTAAGGATGTCAGATCATGGTGAACTGAACAAAAAAACTAGATTATTTTGAGTTGATTGATATGGGCCTTCTGAGTGGAAATGTTTAATATGAAGCTATCACAGCTAAAAAAAAAAAATGTGTTAAAAGTTTGCTTGAACGGTTGGTTGAAGCATATGTCCAAAGAGGCCTGCTGAAAAGGAGTTAGAGATCCCTGCTATCCCTTGGCTTAGTGTTGATGAGGGGATTTTTAAGACTCAGGGATCCGGGCAATGGTGGAGCATGCCCGTAATACCAACAATTGGGAGGCAGGGGCAGGTGGATTTCTGAGTTCAAGGCCAACCTGGTCTACCGAGTGAGTTCCAAGACAGCCAGGGATACACAGAGAAACCCAGTCTCGAAAAATAAAACAAACAAACAAACCAAAAGACTCAGGGAAATTGCAGTAGCAGAGTGGGTACGCGGTGTAAAACCTAATTCTGCACAATGGGAAGGCCCAGAAAACATGCCCTTCACTAATCCTATAGGACAAAAAATGGGGAGAAGGGCACTGGCACATTGAACAATTTTGTTGTTGCCCTTTTTTTTCTTTCTTTTTTTTTTTTTTTTGTGCCGGACCTTAGGATTGGAGTTAACTGCTGCTCAATGGACAGATTAAACACAATGGGTTTTATTGGGCCCAAGGTAGAGGCCAAGGAGGTAGCACTGAATGACCAAAGGGGGAGGTAATTGTAGTAGTCAGCATTTACAAAACAATGTTTATATTGTCCTAATGTATAGTTAGCAAAAGCAAAGTGAATTTTGTGGTGGCGTGAACCATGTGGACCTTTGGTGCTGGCTCATCAAACACGGTATTTCCAGGCGTAAAATAGGTAAGAAGCTTACTGAATTTTTGTTTGATTTGTATAAGTGGAAAAATTCTCAAACAAATGAAAGAAAGGATACATTGGATTGGACGTCTTGGCTAGTGAATCAGTTTCCAGACTTGAGCTAGTTTGCAGATCCGGACCTATCACTGGACTATTTCAACCTGCCAGCTACCCAAGTAAGTATATAGAGGCTTTCTATTTATTTATGGAAGCTTGGCCTTAGCTTACTTGTGCCTGTTAACATTCTGTCTAAACTCTATCCCACTCCTCCTCTCTCTCTTGACTTTTGCTCTCTTGCTCCCCCTCTCTCTCCATCCCCTTCCCCCCTCTCTCCATGTGGGTCATGGCTGGCCTCTAGTTCTCTGCTCTCTCCCTCTCTCTGCCTTTCTCTGCCTCTACTATTCACTTAACTCCCCTCCCCATGCCCTGAATAAACTCTAGTCTATACTACACCATCCTGTGGCTGGTCCCTCAGGGGAGGGGGATACCTTGGCATGGGCCCTCTGAGACACCCCCTTCCCCCACACCTCCCCACACCCACAAAGGACATATTCTACACTTCTTATCTTTTTATAAACACATCAGTGCCCAACTAGTTTGTGTATATTATATTAACCGATTTATACTAATGTACATTCTGTCATGTGGCTCATTACCTTTCCTCAGTTCTGGCCTCGTCTTCCTCCAGGTCTGGCTACAAAATCTCCCATGCTTGATTCTTTCCCAGAGTTCCTATCTCTGTCTCAAACTCTCATCTATGTGGATTATTCTTTTTAATATTACTTGATTCCCTCCTTAAGTTCTTCCCAGGTATCTTTCCAAGTCTGATGGTGGGCCCATGATCATGGAGTCCCCTGGTCTTATCATGTTCCTCACTATCCTGAAGTAGTTGGTCTGATAGAAAGAGGGCTCTGCAAGAGCAGTCAGTGCTCTTAACCTCTGAGCCATCTCTCCAAACCAGTGCATATCTTCTTTATGAGAGACTCAATGTCTCTATCTCTGTTGCCATTCTGAACAACAGTAACCCTTACATGATAGATGTTTCTGTAGAATAAATGCTCTTTTTCTTTGAGTAGTAACTGAGACTAGGGTCTTTCTTCAGTGACTTTTCAACTTTTACATCTGTTCCCACAACCTTAAGTTCTGCTAGTCTAGAAGTTTTGGTTCCAGAAAAGGGAATACTCCTTCCAGGAACCATGGCAAACATTCCATTAAAGTTGAACCTCGGACACCCCCGCCCTCCCCTTGTCACTTTGGGCTTCTAATGTCCTTAAGGACATTGGCTTAAGCCAACAGGCCAAGAAAGGGATAACAGTATTAGTGAGGGGGATTGATCCAGATTACTATAGGGAAATTGGATTGCTTCTCAACAATGGAGGTTAGAAAGATTATCTCCAGAGTGTAGGGGATCCTTTAGAGTGTCTCTTGGTGCTACCATGTCCTGTGATTAAAGTCAAAGGGAAACTACAACAGCCTAGTCCTGGAAGGATGACAAAGGGCATAGATACTTCAGGGATGAAGGTGTGAGTCACTTCTCTAGGGAAAGAGGCAAGACCTGCTGAAACTTTAAGTTTTTCAACCCTTATTTTTAATGATGGTTCTTAAATGCTTTAACCTCCATTTTAGCCCATTACCTACCAGAAGTAGTGGGAAAGAAAGGCTATGGGGGAAGTGGACCTGTTTAGAAATGGTTCTTTGGAGCAACTTCCATCTGTGTTGTATGGAAATTGGCAGTTCAGTTCACAGGTTAACAGTGGCGACTCCATCCACTCACAAACACTGCACTGATATATCAGCAATCCAGTTTGGTAGGGTTGGGAGAGCAAACACTGAATCAGCAGCAATGGTACTACCTAGCAGAGACAGCCAGGCCTGTCTCTGTACGAGTCAGCAG